>NW_004567110.1:3395392-3407291 GCF_000260355.1 Condylura cristata | reverse complement strand
TTAGTATTGGGTTTATCTATTTCTCTCGGTGTGTTTGTTCCAGGGAGGAGGCTGGGATCTCCAAGACTCAGTCCTGCTCTACCCCTGCATTCCTGTAGCCCTCTGTCCCGTCTGCACCTCTGTACCCACCGTGGCCAGCCGCCGCCTCCCAGCCAGCTGTGGGACTGGCCACGGTGGCCTCAAGTCCCGCTGGACCCTGACAGCTGAGCCAGCGGGCTCTTCCCCTCACCTCCGCCTGCACTCCGCACACGCCTCCTCGAGGGAGAATCAGCTCTAGTTAAGAGAATAATTAGCTGCTGATTACTGCTGATCTATTCATTGGGACGCGCTGGCAGCCCAGTTCAGAGTGATATGAGTAATGAACTCATGCCGCTTTCATCAGGGATGCGGTGATGCTTCTGGCAGAGGGTGCTCTCGGGGCACTTCTCCTGGGGGAGCCCCCTCCCCGCCGCTGCCGTGTTCTCGGCGAGGCTGCTCATCTGCCCCTGATCCTGGGCCCCGCCGTGGGCAGCGTTGCCGCTACACGGCGTCGAGCCCCCGAGCCCTTGGGGTCTGGCTCACGCCTCTGCGTGACAAAATCCAGTGAACGTGGCTAGATGGTGACGTGCAGTGCTGTGAGCTCCCACGGAAGCCTTTGACCCAAGGAGGGTGTGATCCACCTTTTTAGATGATCACATAGATTGCAAAGAACCTGCACGGTGTATCAGCCGTGGCCGCCATTAAGAAAATAGCTACGGGTGTGTGTTCTTCATGGTTCTGTTTCAGAAATGAACCTGTATGACTGATAACAATGCAAGAGTGGGTCATTTAATGAAAGGCAGAGTGAATCAATTCAGGGACGTCCTGTAAATTTGACCTCTCTAGTCACCTCAATATCAATTACAGCTGATTACCTGCCCCCCGCCCCTGTTGTGTGTGTGTGTGTGTGTGTGTCTGTGTCTGTGTACAAGAACTAGGGTGCAGGGTGAGAATGTTCATCAGAGACAGAGTGGGAGCAGAACAGGCAGATCTAGTGCAATGCACTGCTGAGGGGGTGGCAGGGAGACAGGAGGGGTCTGCTGCGCCCTGTGGTCACCCCCTGGCTGGGGTTAGCAGTGACAGCCTGAGACTAAGCCCTAGGCCACAGGGGAGGCCCCTGCCCCTTTCTTAACGAAACATGTCACTTATTCTCACTTTATTACAGGTGTTGATAACATGTCTTATTAAATATTTTTTCTGCTTTGAGGGAACATCATATGTAGCTTGTTTAGCACTTAGTAGTTGCGAATTTACATTCCTGATGAAGTAAACGGGGAGACACCATTCGCACAGACCAGAGCTAAGTCTGCTTACCCCGGTTTACCCGTAAAGGAGAAGCTGGCAGAGATTACTGGGGCCAGCCGGTTTCGTTCTCACTCAGGCCTCTCCAGAGTCTCAGAAATAAACATCTTAAAAATGACATTTTGGGCCCTCCCTGGTGACACAGCAGGTTAAAGCACAACACTGAGAAGCTAAAGCCACTTCAGCATGAGTTCAAGCCCCATCCCAGTGGTGACCCCATGGCGCGGCAGACCTCTCCTGACCCGCCCGCTGCCCCCCTCAGCAGTGGACTTCCTCAGCTGGCCTGTTCTGCTCCCAAGCCTCTCACCGCCCCTGCACCTCTGGCTTGCACCCCAGTCCTGTGTGCATCAATAAATGAATATTAAAAAAAAAAAAAGACATTTCAGGACTACCTTTAATTCCCAGCCACTGAACACACTTGTGTGATATTTCATGAGCAGCGTTGGTCAAAGGCCACGTTCCTTTTTATTTTTTGGTGGGGGAGGAGGCAAATATTGGTTTGCTTTGCAACACTGTGACTCAGAGGTAGAGAATCACCCCTCTTCTGACGTGTCACACCGCGCCCAGCCCAAGTCCAATTTCACCAACGTGATGTGTGTCTCAGCTAAGCCGCGACGCCCCCATGGGAGCTTTCTGCTGGTAGCGCTCTGCACCACACTGGAGGGTGACACGGTGCGGCTCCGGGCAGCTGTGGGCGCAGTCCTGTGACGGCCTCACGGCAGTGGCCGGGGGGTGACCTGTCTCGGTGCAGGGCCCATCCCAGACAGCCCGTGTCCCAGCCACCCCCTGAAGGCCAGTCTCCCGCCCCGAATTCCCAGCCCATGCTGGAGGTGCGTAACCCAGCTCCCTGCTCTCTGCATCCCTGTCCTCTCTCCTGCACCCCTCAGTCCCCAGAAACACACCTTCCGCACAGGTGGGTTTCGGCTACTTCCTAGCCACGCCAGCCTTGCATCGCCTATGTTCCTGGCAAAAGGCTCGGCAGTGTTCTTCCTCATCATTTGTGTTATGGTGGCGACGTATCCATACGCTTGTTCTGGAAGCATCTTTACTCACGGAGGCGTTCACACACCCAAGGTATCATGAGACCCACCACAGTATGTTCATAACCAACATCAGTTTATTCTGGTGACTCCATAATCTGTCACCCATTGAAAACAAGCACTTTCTTAACACCCCAGTTACTGATGGACATTTTGGGTCTTTGATGTTTAAGAAAGATGTCAGGAAGCCAGGAACTTCTTAAGTATATATTACTAGTCATCACTGAGTTATCTTTCTTTAGAATGCAATCCTGTGAACTGTGTAGGTTTCGAATGTGACTTGTAACTGATTTAAAAACAAATTTGCTTACCAGAGTCTTATCAAAGTTAACAATGACTCTGTAGTGGGAGAGAAACATATTAATCTCTAAATTGCCCCATTCTCTTGCGAATCTTCTCCACATCCTCTCCTCTCCCAACGTTCTCTTGTTCCCTGGCAACAAGTCCCAGGGTGGAGTTACTGGAGAATAAACACCTTTACTCAAAAATACCAGTTGGCTTCCGTGAAGGTAAAGCCTTTTGTTACCCAGAGAAAGGCTTCTGCACTTTCCCACCATTTTCCATCACAAATGGCTATAGAATATGAACGGGAGCCATTTTTACACTTTCAGTGTGAGTACTGGTTTTTCTTTAATTATCTATGTAAGGAACATCCGCTATTTGCGATGCACCTAAGAACAGACCCTGTCGCTAGCTGAAATAACTCTTGTCCCGTAGGGTTGTGGTTCCAACCCTGTTGGGTCTGCAGCTTCGCGGAGACCAGATGTGGGTGAAATCGGGGAGGTGGTGCGGGCGGCGAATCCGTCGGGCACATCAGGGCTGAGTTCAGACACCGTGGCTGAAAGTGCCCGTGTGGGCAAGCTAACTAGTGCAGGAATCGAGGCCCCTGAGACACTGTTCTGAAGAAGGAGAATACATGGAGAAAGAGGACGAGAGAGATGGAGAGTGGGGACATCAAGCTGCTTCACTAATAAGTGACCTTTTCACTGGAGCATTCACATGTGTCCTGAGTGACAGACCAGCTGGGGGCGTGGCAGGGGCTTGGGCCAGAGGCCCAGAGGTGCTCAGCTGAGCCCCCTCAGGCTGCTCCTTTCGAACTGCTCCAGACTTCTCTACTCTACAGTCTGTCCGCAGGGCGCTCTTTCTCAGAAGTGTCCCAGGCTGAAGGAGCAGCTGAACTCCTGCACGCCCTTTATTTTGTAAGGTTTATTTATTTATGCATCCAAGAACTGGGGTACGGGCCAGAGGTGTATGGGGGGGGTGTTGAAGGAATCCACCAGAGACAGAGCGGGGAGCAGAACAAGCAGATTACTAAAATCCACCGCTGAGAGGAGCAGCAGGGAGACAGGAGAGGTCAGCTGCGCCACGTGGGTCACTCCCTGGCGGGGGTCCAGCTCGAGCTGCAGGGACTGCGGACAGCTTCACAGTGCTGAGACGGAACTCCTTGCACCACCAGAGAGGCCCCCGCCTCCATGCTCTTCGCCAAAGGGGCTAAGTGTCTGTGTGTTCTGAATTCAGGGCTGTGGACTCATAGCCACCTTCCCCAAGATGACACCGGAGAGACACCAGCTTCATGAAGCCTCCTTGACCCCAGGAAGTTCTGTCTTGGTTGGAAAGTCCTCGGCACACAGGCAGATTCTGCCCTCGGTCGCGGGAGGAGCGGGGGCCGCTTGCCCGGCAGTGCACAGCCACAGAGACCCAGAGCAGAGTGTGCCCTGGGGGCAGAGGCTCCCCTGAGTGGACCTCTGCAGAACAGGTGTGGGGAAGGCCGGCTGGGCCAGGTGAGGCATAAGGACGGGGCGCCCCTGTGCTGGTGGGGTGGCAGACAGCTGGGGGCACGGGAGCAGAAGGGCTGCGCTTCCCAGTGGATGATAAACAAGCGCTGTGAGACTCTTTCTTTCCATTTCTGTCCGTCTCCTCTGAGTTCCCGGCCCTTGAGTATTTAGCGCCTCTTGAAGACTCTTCCTGACAACCATTGTTCTGCTGTCTTCCAGTCCAAACATAATCAGAAATGTATTTGATTTTAAACGCCAACTAGTACTTCGATTTGTGTTACTGGCTCTGCGTTCCACTTTGCATGGGTGTCTCCCCAGCAAACAGCAGAATCGACGTGCACCTGCCCAGCACCACGTTTCGGGGCTGGAGGTTGGGTGGCGGGAGACGGGGTGGAGAAATAAACGGAAGGCTGCTTTTCTCAGTTTCTGGAGTGTCAGGGTTTGCAAGTGAGAGCCAGCAGGCATTTAAAACCTCTTTATTAAAAGGAAAAGCACGGAGGGGACATGCTTTCTTCTGCGTATCTTACCATCTTCCTTTGAGAGTGACAGTGGCAAGTTCTCTTTGGCACTAATTGCCTTCTCTGATCAAGCGCTCTTTGTCTCACCCTGACAGTCTGTCTCCTGTCAAGTTTCTCCCTCTGTTCCCAGAGCCCTGATGCAAAGCCCAGTCTGCGTTCAGGGTGAAGTTTGCCTCTGAGAGGAGATGAATTCTAACCTGAAAGGTGGTGTCCTAGTGGTGCGACGTGGGGTTACACCAGGTAGACCCCGTGCTCTCCTGTTCTCCATTTGATCCTATTTTGTAGAAGGAAAATATCGGAGATGTCAGGGGAATAATGCCATAGAGGGCGTGAGCTGGCATCCAGTGAAGGTTTCTAAGTGTTAATGATTCTGAGTCTTACTCTTGTCTTCAATCAGTCGAGTCATGGGTTTGAATTCCAGCTTGCTGTTTAATTAGGTAAGTTAACTTGCTTGCTTTCACAGTACCTTGTTCTTCCTGTCATCTTCCTGCTCTGTGCGACTCAGGCTGCATTTCTGCCTGCCCCCAACTGTGTTTCATGAAGGGAATGCTGGCGGCCTGGCCCCCAGCTCAGCCCTGTCCACCAGCATCAGGGTGTGTAACTGGACAGACCCTCCCTCACACTCCTCCCATTCGGCTACATGGGGCAGCCACTACCTACTGCTACTAGGGATTTCCTTCCCCTACCTAGGCCAGCACCCGCACTACTTTGCACATGCTTTCACGGACCTTCAGAGAGAAGGAATTTCACCAAACTCCCAACATTTATCAAGCAAGAGGGTGGGATATGAGAAGACGGATGTGGTATTCTCATTGCATTGGAGAAAGGGATGGAAGGAAGGAAGGAAATGAATCATGCATTTAAAATGTGGAGTAATGATACACTTTAGAGTGAGGCGTGAATATAGACATGAACTGGGAAGTGCTAGTATGGGCTGATTTTCAACATGGTGGCGGTGGGGCCCTCCAATTCCACGCCCTTATTTTGTATGGAGAAGCGATGACATGCTTACCCTTCATAGTGTTTATCGTCAACTTCAATTTCTTTTTTCAGCAAAGCCAGATACTTCATCTTAATTGCAACTGATGAAGCCCATGCTAGAAGGGTCTAACTTGATTTCTCTGCGTCACTGCTCTCTGTCAAAAATTTAAAGCTCTAATTTTTGGCAATTATAGAATGTTTAATGAGAAGCCAGGGGAGGGATATATATATACACACATATGAATACACATAACCTTTCATTATCAAGAAGAACATCTACTAAATGTTGGGCAGAGTGCTACCATGAAGGTTTTAAGGTTAATAAGAGAGGACTTTGGATTTCAAGGACTTTGTAGGCCAGTGGGAACAATGCATATTTAAGACAATAATTGCAAAAGCTTAGGATGAGACTGAACCCACAAGTGGATGGTCAGCTGTGCTCAAGAGAAGGGGGTCAGTGAGGCTTCACAGAGGAGCTGCTGAGACTGTAGAATTGGGAGACAGTTTCCAGCTATCCAGGGAGTCTCTGGACAGTTGAAGAAGATAAGTGATTGCCTTCATCTCCAAGGATAAGGACAGCATGTGTCCATAGAAGTCTGCATCAGGGAAGTGTCTAAAGCACAGCGGCCTGCAGATAAGTAGATCTAATTGTAGAACTAGGTAGTATACAGATCACAAAGCGATCAGAGCAATATCCAGGAGAATTCAGTTACATATAGATTAAGAACAGCTGGCCTACTGTTGGCTACTGATTGTCAAGAATGAGTCTAAGGACAAGTTGATGGAAACACCAAAGTTTATGAATATAGAGGCTTCTGGTCAGTAAAGACATTCGTGAATGGTTTCCACCACCAAATCCTTACCTGAATGGCTTGCCATTCACTCCTTGGACAACTGTTCATGGTCACGGACATGAGAATGGATTGAACACATTACTACTTACGGAGAGGACTGAATCTGGTCTCATGGCCTTGGGTTCAGCATGTGTCCTGACTAGTGAAGAGGGAAGAGGTGAGTGGCTAGTCCACACAGAGCTGAACTGTTGTCATAGAGGAACTCTATTTGTGTTGGCTGTGCAATTTAAGATTATACTTCCCAACTCTTAAATATCAGGAGACCTAACACCATCGGCGTGGTATTAGACTTTTGGAAAACATCATGGTAAGAGGCAAGGACGGTGAGAGGCCCTCTGTGGACAGGGCCCATGGTGGGGCTGCCCTGGCTGGAGCCTGAGTGCTCTGCTGTGCCCTAATCTCCACTTCTTGCTCAATTTCATGCTCATACCAAGTGTCTCCGGGCCCTTTTCATTACAGATATGTTGTTGATTTTCTTAATTGAGAGTTACAAGAAAAGCGAAGCGCTTGCAGAGCTCAACCCTCCATTAAATATCAAGGAGAAAGGCAGTTCTGGGTATGCTGAGTGCTTTCCAAAGACAGTAGCATGACTATTCTGCTAGTGGGAAATACTTCTCTGATTGCAGCAAGTGAGTCAAGGGCGCATCTGCCCTCGGGGTAGACCATTGAGCTCTGCCCGAGCCTCTCCTGTCCATCCTCCCCCACTGATCTACTGGACGACGACTCTCTGGGCGCTTGTCTCTCATTTGCACCCCAGATGCAGGCTCCCTAACTACCCCTCTGTCCCCCCTGGAGTGTATAAACATATTTCTGTCACACAGCGCTCTGGGCCAGAGTTCCAGCAGAAAGCGTCTCTGCCTCCAGCCCATCAGCAAAATGTTCTTATCCGAGGGTTTTCTGCTTTCATAATATAAATAAAAATCCTACGTTTGCCTTTCCACCACATGACTTAAAAACCTAGAATGTTAATAAGCAAAAAGTATATATATTTTTTCTCTTTATGCTGTTATTTTCTCACCTTATACTGTAGCTAAAGCTATATATGTTTGTCCATGGTCTCTCATGATAAAATAATGGCTACTTGGAGCATTTTAGCGATAATACCAGGACTGTGTACTGTATGTGTGTGAAGTATTTTACTTTATTTTATCACAATATACATAATTCTGCTGTCTTCCAATTTTACAGATGAGGAAACTTAGACACAGGAGTTAATAGCTCATTTACACTTCCACAGTTACTCTATACAAATAATCAAATCCCATTGTATTTGACTTACATAAAATAC
This sequence comes from Condylura cristata, assembly GCF_000260355.1. Lineage (NCBI taxonomy): Eukaryota > Metazoa > Chordata > Mammalia > Eulipotyphla > Talpidae > Condylura > Condylura cristata. Next base: position 3,399,515 of record NW_004567110.1, on the reverse strand, counting down.
ATAGAGCTAATAGATAGGGAGGCAGGATTTTAATCAATATGCCAAAAACCATGGTGTGAGGCATCAAACTAGAATGTGGTTTTACATTTCTTTGTACTTAGATTGCCGATTAAATACCAAAATCTAAGATATAAATAAGGAGTGATGTTATGTGTGTGGATTGTAATACACATAGGTACTTACATGTGCATGTGTGTATAAATATATCTGTATGTCATATTCATACATGTATGTGTGACATAAATGCATACATACTGTGTACATGTTTGCAAACACATGATCATTTTTAGGGAAACATTCTAGAATTGAGCATAGCTGTTTCTGTTAGTATTTTTTTAAGATTTATTTATTTATGCATACAAAAACTGGGGTACAGGCCAGAGGTGTGGGTGAGAGGATTCACCAGAGACATAGTGGGGAGCAGAACAGAACAGGCAGATTCACTTAAATATACTGCTGAGGGGATCAGCAAGGAGACAGGAGAAGTCTGCTGTGCCATGTGGGTCACTCCCTGGCCAGGGATCGAACTCATGCTGCAGTGGCTGCAGAGAGCTTCACAGTGCGCAAAGCTATTGTGCCACCAGGGAGAGCCAATTCTGTTAGGTTTTTTAATGTATTACATTAGTGATATTGCCTTAAAAGCTCTTTTATTCATGTAATTTCAAGTAAAAAGGTAAAGTTTAAGCTTGCTTAAGGTTTGTAGCAAGAATATTCCACCTTAGCAGATTATATTGGTCGTTAATTTTACACCATAAAAATCATGCGTGACCTACAATATGATTGTCTCTAGTAGTACTGAAGTTGCTCTACAAAGTTACCTTGTGAACAAATCTGTTCATTTCCACTTTATAGAAAGGAAACTGCGATTCAGAAAAATTGGCCTCTATCCTGAAGTCTGGTAGTTCAAAATTTTGCAGCTGTAGTTTCAGCACCGGTAACTGACTCCAGAGAGCTCCTGCCCTTGAGTACAGCCAGCCCACCACACTGCACACAGCCCCAGGAGGCCCGTGTGCGCCTGTGACATAGATTCCCCATGTGTGACTTGGAGCCCAGTTTATCGATGACCAATCTTGGTCAAGCGGATCCGAAAGAAAGCTTTGACTATAGAAATAGAGAGTTTTTGGCCCTCCCGTGGCGCAGCGGGTTAAAGCACAGCACAAGGAAGCTTAAGCCACTTCTGCATGAGTCCCATCCCCGCCTGCCCCGGAAGTGACCACAGGGCGCGGCAGACCTCTCCTGACCCGCCCGCTGCTCCCCTCAGCAGTGCACTTCGTTGATCTGCCTGTTCTGCTCCCCGCTCTGTCTCTGGTGAATCATCTCACCCTCCGCATCTCTGGCCTATACCCCAATTCTATATGAATAAATAAATAAATCTTAAAAAAGAGAGAGAGTTTTTGAGTGTGCCTTTAAAATAGTTTTCTGTGCATTTTCTACTCTCTCAACTGCTTTCCAGCTCATAGGTTCTCAGATTATCTGAACAGAGGCAGGTTTGGTAGTGAATCCCACTCTATCTATCTGCCCTGGGCCAGAGCAGTGAAGCAACTAACATTAAACTCTCTTTCTTTCTGCCTTCCATCTTCAGTTGTCAGTTGTCTCTTCACCTGAAAGGACCCAGCTCAATTTAATACGAGGCTGCTTTGGGGGCGGGAAGGCCAGGCCATCTGCCACCCAAGCATGATGAGAATGAGGACAGATCTCTGAGGAACTGAGCAACTGGGAACACGTCCTTTTGGGTGGGACACCCGTGCAAACTCTCAAGGCAGTAGTGGGAGGAGTGGCCGTAAACGTCAGCAACTCCAGATGGTGCTGAATGAGAAGACTGAGACTAACCAGTGGAGCAAAACAAAACTAAACTAAAATCTTAGCGGGTCCCAGTCCTTTCTCATCAGTCTAACATGGATGCATCTTTGTTTAATAATCCTGAGTTCTTCCAAATCTTATGCTCTGGGTGTTCACTACAGGATATGTGCAATTTGATGTAGAAAGTGGTGTTTGATCTCTTCTGAGTTGAGAACGCAAGTACTCACGAGCCTGTATGGTATAAAAAGCTGAAGCATCAGAAAACATTGGAAAAGTGTGAATATATTATAATGTCTAATATTGTTTGCTGTTTAATATATATCAGACATTTTAATTAGCATTTAACTTGGATTACCATATTTATTCCTAAAAAAACACACACACTAGAAGGTTGATACTATGAATTTCTATTAGATGATGAGCCATAGAGTTGAAGCAGAGCTTCTTAATATTGATATGTCTACAAATCACATGAAGATCTTAGTGAAATGCCCAGGGAAGAGACTGAGATTTTGTATTTCCAAGAGGCTCCAAAGCAAAGCTAGTGATAAGCAGTCCAGGTGGCAAGGACATTGATATATTCCTGCCCCTTGGACAGTGTAGGCTAGGCTGGCATTTGTAATTCCAGATTTCACCTTTGACCTCTGTCAGACCAGCAAACATATCTTACTGGGGGCTGCAGGGGCCCTTCCTTGTCTATGGCAAATGCTAGTGTGGGTGCCCACACTTTGCTGCGACATGCCTGACATTTCTTAATAAAAAGACCTAGGGAGGGCTTCCCTTGTAGTGCAGGGCTAAGGCTCAGCACAGTGAAGCAATTTGCAGTCACTACAGCACAAACTCAGTTACCACCAGAGAGCTGGTCCACAGGGCCAGCAGACCTCTCCTGTCTTGCTCACTGCTCCCTGCAGTCCGCCTGTTCTGCTCCCTGCTCTGTCTCTGGTGTAACAATCCTTCACCTCCCTCTACACCTCTGGCCTGCACCCCAGCTCTTCTGTGCATAGATAAATAACTCTTTGAAAAAGACATAGAAAAGTCACTAGCTATCACTCCATCAAGTGGTTTGCAACATGAAACATATGCTTTCATGGAGCTATTTCTATTTTGGGCAATATACTTATGTATCTGTCTTCCTTGGAAAATAGCAAATTCAATTTTTTTCTAAAACTGATATTAAAAAAATTCCTTGAGAATAAAAACAAAAGGAAAAAATATGTGTAATGACCTGGGTTTTTTTTTTTTAGCTGTAATAGTAGTTTTACTTGAGAAATTAGACTTTGAACAAATCTATTTACCTATAAATTAATGGCTGAATTATCTTTACACTGAAAATTTATTACTCATAATAAAATTTAGACTATAAAATTATGAAGAAATATTCATAATTCTATCCAGAGCAGAGATTCAGAGATAACACACTCATAGTTGCCTCCAAGGAACCACTGACACTAGATTTGGAATTTTTATCTATTTTTTACTCAGAGTCCTGGACCCCAGACCCAGCTTTATCTCTTATTAACTTTATAAATCCCAGAAAATCACTGCACCAGCATAGCACCATTCCTGTTATTATTCTCTCCATCAAACATGTGCCCACACCCCACCCCCCTTCCATCCTTTCCCTACCCCTCTCATCTTCTTTTTGCCAAGTTTAATATTGTATTTATTTTATTGTTTGCATGTACATGTTTCTTGGGTGCTTATATTCCACAGATGAGTGAGATCTTTCAAAATATTTCATTGTTTAACTGATTTCAGTCAGGGTATTCATCTCAAGACCTATCCACTTTATTCCAAATGCACCATTTCATCTTTCTCTATAGCTATATAATATTCCACTGTGTGTATGAACCACAGTTTCTATGTCCATTCATCTGTGGAAGGGCACTTGGGTTGGTCCCATGATCTGGCAACTATAAACGGTGCTGCTACGTACATAGTTTTCACATTAGACTTTTATGTCTGATAGTGATATAACACACACACACACACACACACACACGCACGCATGCACCCCTAGCGGGTTTCTGTTTCTTCTTCAAATGGAATTTATGTTTTATTTTCTTAAGAAATCTCTGTACCAGCCTTCCCTGGTGGCACAATGGCTTAGAATGTAGCACTGCAAGCTGGCCACAGCCGCTTCATGCAAGTTCGATCCATCTGGGCCTGGAGGTGACCCACATGGCACAACAGACCTCTCCTGACCTGCCCTCTGCTCCTCTCATTGCCCCAACTGGTCTTTACTCCAGTTCTGAATGCATAAATAAATAAATCTTAAAAAGAAAGAAAGATAGAAAGAAAGAGAGAGAGAGAGAAAAGAAAG
>NW_004567110.1:3364055-3395292 GCF_000260355.1 Condylura cristata | reverse complement strand
AGGAAGGAAGGAAGGAAGGAAGGAAGGAAGGAAGGAAGGAAGGAAGGAAGGAAGGAAGAAAGGAAGAAAGAAAGAAAGAAAGAAAAGAAATCTCTGTTCCATTTTCCACAAACAGGCCTATCCCAGTTTGTAGTCCCACCATTAGTGAGCAAGAATTCCTTTTTGAACATAAACTCACCAGCATTTATTAATTCCATTCTTTCTGACATGGAGTGAGATGCTATCTCAGTAATATGTGTAATTTCACTACTCGGAGACAAAGGCTTTGTGGATACTTCCTGTCACTATCTTGCACAAAATCTTCCTTACCTTTGCTTCTTTTGCATAGATTTGAATCAGTGATATTTAAACTATTGTGTAATGATAAAATGATTCATTTTTTAGTGAATGCAACCACACAATAAAGCAGATATATCATGCTTTAATAAAATATTTCCATCTGAATTACTTTCAAAAATTTACTATGAATTCACCTATTTTCATTTTTTTAAGATTTATTTTTCAATTATGCATACAGAGCTGGGGTACAGGCCAGAAGTGCAGGGACAGTGAGAGGCTTCACCAGAGACAGAGTGGGGAGCAGAACAGGCAGACTGAAAAAGTACAGTGGGCAAGATAGGAGTGGTCTGCTGTGCCATGTGGGTCACCTCCGGGGTGGGGGATCAAACTCACACTGAGGCGACTGCCACTAGCTTGCAGGGCTGTGTCCTAACCCGTTGCACCACCAGGGAGGGCCCTATTTTTATTCTTAATATATGTGTTAAGATTAGTTTTTCTATATATGTGTTAAGATCAATTTTATGAAAACTTACTGGTTTGAAAATTCTAAAGCAGTTCTCCTTTCCTTACAGTTTGATCTTTAAAGGAGTGGCATTGGCCTCTTAGGAATATACTTTTGACAGATCTTACATTTTTCCATAGATAAGATCACAGACACACTCTCCACTTTCTGCTCCCTGATTCACATTTGGTAGTTTTTAATACCGAAATACACATCCTCTCTCAGAGACTGTACTTAACACAGTAACTCCTGTTTGAAGAGAACTTCAGATTGCAGAAGTAAAATAATTGAAATAATTATCCTTTTCAAACCTTTAGTTAAAAAAAAATACTACCTCAAAATGAATTTTCTACATGAGCTACACTTCACCATTTTTTCTTGCTGCCCACGGCTTGATTAAAACACAAGAATGTAATTATCTGCTAATTTGGAGTCTCAACTGATTAAAATAAAAACTTGCACAGGTCAGAGGTTATCATGGTGCATAATTAATTGTCCGACAGCATCTTAATCAACATCTCTTCAGTCTGAGCATCTTGCATTTGTTGGACAGGAAGGGGGAGGATAGAGACGCGATTTACTCAACTACGCCCGAGTTGTCAGAAATGGATCCCGAGAGGTGGCAACCCCTGCTTATTAGTGAAGCAGCCCAAGGTTTCAGCCGTCAGGGGTGGGTCACGCATTACCACGTTTGTAAGGTACAAAGTGTGTTATTGAACAGAAGGCTTCGAAGCCTTCTGTACCTCGCGCATTGCAACTTGATTAGTGAGTTGATGCATTAGATCTGAGAAGGAAACGTATGCACGTGTGAATATAATCTGACATGACAGACACTACTGGCCACAAAAAGCCACTGGTGTGCACCAACGCCAGGTCTGTTGCCCGAGAAACAGTGTATGTTACAGTATAAAATATTGGCCTCCCTGGTGGCACAACAGGTTAAGTCTCAGCACCATGAAGGTCAGCAGCCACTGCAGCACGAGTTCGATCCTGGCCATGGAGTGACCCACACGGTGCAGCAAATCTCGTCTGTCTCCCCGCGGCTCCCCTCAGCAGTGGATTTAAGTCTATCTGCCTGTTCTGCTCCCCACTCTCACACTCACACCTCTGGCCTACACCCCACTCTTGTATGCATAAATAAATAAATCTTTAAAAAGTAAAATAAAATAAGTTATAAAATTTGATCTTCTAAAAAAATTCTTGACATAATTTACCACCTTTTCATAACAATGCAGTAGAACAATGCAAAAGCAGTGGGGAGTGGGTGTCAGGCAAAGTCTGGGCTTGCACACTCGGTGAATCCTGTCTGACAGGATCCTGCGTCATGCTCTGGAACAGAACATGGCCATCCAGAAGGTCAGCGTTCAAGCCACCTTACTTAATCAGCGCAGCAACAGCGTAAGGCACAGAGCCTGGTTTCCAGTCACACATGAGAAAACTCAGAATTAGAGCGACCCACTGTCATCCCTGCTATGTTGAACTAGGAAGCTAAGGCCGACGCTTTCGCTCTCTCCAGAACTGGCTGTGGCCTGCAGTCACTGCCTGGATGAGCATTTCTCCTCGCTGGCTGGGCCTCATGCTGTGGATTTTTCATAAGTTTTTCCTGTCTTCTCTGCTCTCATAACCTCCTGTAAGGTCTGCTGTGGCCCTGGAATGGCTCTGTCACTGGGGTGTGGGTTCACCTTCACTGAGGAAGGGTCACTCCGCCCTGCTACCTTCTGTCCCTCAGGTGGTTGAGGGTGGTTTCCTGTATTTCCTTTATAATTCTTTAGGACTTAGGTCAGCATACAGCATTTAGAGTGTATGAAATATGTGTTTGTGGAATAAATTAATAAAATCCAGGAATGCACGAGTGGATGAGCAGATAGGGACATACCAGGTGGACAGGCAGATAACCGGGTGGTTAGGGAACACATAGGCGCTAATCCCCAGAGAAACTGGCACTCTGAAGACTTTGCATTTACCCCTGGTGCAAGTCAGATAAAGCAGAGAAAAGCTCACAAGTCGCTGCCAAGTGTTGAAGGCTTTCAATAGGCCTCCCACTTGCTGCTAATTGGCACTCACACCCTAGCATGCAGGCAGAGTTAAGGGTTATGGTTTATTCCATTGTGTTAGTCATTATAAAATAGATTTCACAATTTAATTAGTGCATGATTTTGATGTTTATGTTTTATCTTATTTGTATTATGTGTGCTTGAATTTTCTAGAAAAACAGAATCATTAGGCTGTGCATATGTTTCTGTTTTTTTTCATTTTCATTTCTAGTTATAGAGAAATATTTATAGAATTATAAAGAGAATGATATTACATGGAGAAATATATATACACATAACTATAAAGAGATGCATATAAGGACTTGGCTAGCTCAGTTACAGAAGAAGTCAAGAACTTCAATCTGTAGGGTGTCAGCAAGCTGGGGACAAGGAGAGAGTCCAACCTGAAGGTCCAAAGACTACAGATGGAGCGTTTTCCACAGGTCAGCCAAGGTGAGCCAAGGTGCACTGAGGTTGTGTTTCAGGCCCAAAGGCAGGATAAAAACTAACTCTGGCCCTCCTGGTGGCGCAGTGGGTAACAGCACAGCACTGAGAAGCTAAAGCCACTTCCACATGAGTTTGATCCCCGCCCCAGAGTTGACCCATGTGGCGCAGCAGACCTCTCCTGACCCGCCTGCGTCTCCCCACAGCAGTGGACTTCATCGGTTGGCCTGTTCTGCTCCCCACTCTGTCTTTGGAGAATCCTCTCACCACCTTGCACCTCTGGCTTGTACCACAGTTTTGTGTGCATAAATAAATAAATCTTAAAAAAAAGAGAAAAACTGACCCCAGCTTAAAGCCCCACCCACAGGCAGAGGAATACCACTTGGAAGAAGACCAGTCTTACTCTTCTTCTCATGAGGCCCACCCACATCCCGGAGAACAATCAGCTCTTCTCCATCGACACACTGCAGTTTTATCTCATCTCATAGAAATGCCCAGAGTGATATTTGACCAAACAGCTGGATGCCCAGGGCTCAAACAATGAATAGAATTAACTGTTTGATTATATTTCTTCCTAATTCACTTCTCCTTCCCTGCTTGAGGATATGCAGTGTGAGGCATAGCTGGCTGGCGTTGGGAAGGCAGGTGGAGTTAGGGTGCATGGTGGCTGAGGCTGCTGGTTAGAACAGAGACAATGAGAGCAGAGATTCAGTAGTGTCCTACATCACAAGGTGGTCAAAATGAGAGTGTGTGCTCTTGCCATGTGTGAGAAGAGTCCATACAAGATCAGGATAGGGGAAGAGCGAAGGGCTATGATTACAGTGAAAAATGGGTTTGCAGAAGAGAACAAGACGGGGAAACCCCAATATGGATGACAGAGTCTAGAGAAACAATTAGGAGAAATGGCACCCATCTTTGCTGTGGTTTCTGAGCCGTTCAGAACGCTGGACAGCGGTCTCGGCAAGCACTCTCTTGTTTATCGCGTTGATCTGCTTTCCCATGTCTGAGTTAGGCGCTACCCTGCCTGGGCTGCATGCATTAGTGGGTGAGTGGCTGGTTTATATTTAGCCATCATCACCTGCTTTTTTGAAATACTAAGAAGGCCTTCATCACTCTTTCCATCACTCTCGGTGGGCAGCTGTGCCCTGTGATCCTTCAGGACGCCTCCTAAGCGCCCAGCCAGCCAGAAAGCTTTCTGGCTCTTCAAGGTGACCCCCACCCGTCTCTGTACATCCTCATCTTTCACCAGCGCCCCACCGAAGATGATAGCATATATGTCTCCACACATATAACCCCCACTGCAGCCAGGAGCCAATCATTCATCAACTATGTCCCACGTACCTGTGGTGAGACAATGAGGGTGCCGTGAGAAGACAGCACAGGTATCCAAGCAAGTGAGTTTTATCAGGTGAAAACAGAAACTTTTATTAAAACTGAAAATAAAAGGTATGATATCTTCAGAAAGTGAGTAATTATAGGAAGGGATTAAAATGATGAGTGTGAGTTGTTCTGCGGAGACTCTGAGCCCTCTGAGGAGCAGCAGAGAAAGTAATGATGGAGGATCTGGGAAATGACATTTTTGCAAAGAATTCAAATGACCACAGATCAAAGCCGGTAAGCCCAAGCCGTAGGAGGCAGTCGCGCTTGTCCAAGTCCAGGTAAGAGTGTCCATTATATGTTAAATATGAGCGTATCCTTCCAAGTTCCCCTTGTCAGCAGACTGGAGGGTGGTGGTCAGCACCAAGGGTTGAGTTGAGCTTGCCTTGCTTCTCCGTGTTCACAGTGGTTAGAACAGGTTGGGCTCCACACAAATGCTCACAGGTATTTGTTGAGTGAAACAAGCAATGTAATTTCTCTTAGAAATTTCATTCCCTTTCACGGTGGAACAGCCATCCTTGTAAAATTGAATCAATTGCTCTTAATTCAGTATTTTGATAAAGAAAAACATCACAGATTATTCAGAATCACAGATTATTTTCATGAGTATGTCTTCTAACTTTGGCTCAGAATCCCAGTTTTCCTTAAAACTTAACTAGTTTTCTTGCATTAAATCTTCTCACTCGTTTTTGAATGCGCATCCCGATGTAGCACAGACATCAGCCACCACCGTAAACACACTTTGGCTAAAACTAGCAGGACTTGCCATCTTTTTTTCTTCTATTTTTCTTTACTAAAATTCTCTAAATACAGATAATTTTGTTCCCCCACTATTATTATTTTACCAGCTTGCAAGCACAAACCAAATGTTCTGTGATTCATGACCTTAAAACTCAGAGAATCCTGTTTCTGCTCGGTAACTCCTCCATCTTATCTTCCCAAAAACAATTTTATCGCCCTTTCAGCAGCACAGCTCAGCAGCACTGGCTGACACCCGTTATCTCTGAGTTTCTTCCCCGACGGACCCTCTTGCTCTCACTGGCGATCTGGCTGCCCTTGAGTAACCAGCACTTTCTTCTCCCCCCCACCCCCACCCCCATTAACTGAAGGTATATTTCATGTAGAAAAGGCAAAGGTATGCTTGTCTCTTTCTGAAATTTTTTAAATGTTTTCCTCGAATTTTACTGATTTGCAAATAACGCGTGCAGCAGTGTAATTCTGAGTCCAGCTTGCCAGGTCTGCCTGTGCACAAGCGTCACTCTCCAGCCACCAAACCCACGGTGGCCGTGGCCTGTTGCACCTGTCCCCTGCTTTTCTGCTCCCCTCCCTCCACCCCCTCCCCTTCTGGTCACACTGTAGTTTCTTAAGAGTCTAAGAGTCATCTTTGCTGTGCTCTGCCAGTTTGTTTTCTGTTTCTTAGTTAAATCTCACCAGTGCATGAAGCCATCCAGAACTGTTTCTTACTTCCTTACTTCCTTTTGCTGGATGACCTCAAGGTCCACCCATTTTGCTCCAACAGCACTACGTCATCTTTTTAAGTACATCGGCTCCACTTTGTCCAGTCCTCTGTGGAGGGCCATTTGCTGTGGTTCCTGTCGTGGTGATTGTGAAGGGCCTGTCTCCATTGGGCTTGCTCTCCGCCCTGGGCCCCTGGAATTCTGGGGAGATGCGTGTAAGTTCAGAGTCTGGTCCTTGCAAAGACATCCCCAACGTTCAGTGCCCAAGCCTGGACTCCAGTAGAACTTGGAGAAAATGAGCGAGTTTTTCTGCAAGACGCTTGACCCGACTCAGCACGAAGTCTGGAATGAAACATGTCCATTTGCTGGTTTTAAAATAATGCTTTGATTGAGTTATAATTGACATAGCATCAAGCTTACTTCTTTTAAGTGTATAAATCAGTAGCTTTTAGGCCATTTTCAGAATTGCATAAACATCACCATTTACTGATTTCAGAACATTTCTGTCACATTAAAGAGACACCCCTCCCCCACACTTGCCTTACCCAATAATTGTCACTCTGCATCTGCTAATTCTTGGATTTTCATGTAAATTGATCACATCAGGCTGACCTTTTGAAGTCAGCTTTTTGGTCTAAGCGAGCATGTTTTCAAGACTCAACCATCCTGCAGGCTATCCCAGGGCTTCATTCCTTTTCTTGAGAAACAGTATTTTAGTGTGCAGATCTCACTTTGTTTATCCACCCCCAGCGGAGGGGGGGGGCTCTGTTTTGGTTTTGATTATTATAAATAGCACTAGTAACATTTTCTGAGCACATCTATTTTCAATTTTCTTGTGTACACCTAAGAATGAAATTGCTGAAATACATGACTACTCTGGGTTTAGTATTAAAAATAAAAACTGCCAAGCTCTTTCTGTGGAGGCTGCAACGTGGCACATGACCATCAGTAGATAAGGGTTCTGATCTCCCCACACTGTGTCCAAATTTTATCATCGGTCCTCTTGGTGTTCGCTGTTCTAGTGCTTGTGATGACATCTTGTTTTGACTCACACTGACCTGACTAATGATATTTAATATCTTCGCAAGTTTTTATTAGCCATTGTTTTACTCCTTTGAAGAAATGTCTGTCAAATCCTTTGGCCATTTTATTAGATTAGTACTTTTTATCCCTGACTTGTTCTCATTTCTATCTTCTGGGCAGGACTCATACACCTAATAATGCCTTACTAGGTACATGACTTGAAAATATTGTTTTCCATTATTTGGGTTCATTTTTTCATTGTGTTGTTGATTTTCTTTGAAACACAAGTATCTTTTTGTAGTTTTAACAAGCTTCAATTTTTTTTTTTTTTTGGTGTGATGTGTAAGAAACTATTTACTAATCCAAAGTCATAAGGATTTACTTCTGTGTTTTCTTTGAAGGGCTGTACCATTTCAGCTCTAATATTTAGGTCCAAAGTCCAGTTTGGTTGTAATGTGAAGCCCTCTTTTCCTGTGGGCATCTTTAGCTAGCCTCAGACCTTGTTGAAAGGACACTCTTTCCCCACAGACTTGTCGCAATTCTTCCTTCACCTCAACTGACCGTGGATGTCAGGGTTTGTTTCCTGACTTGGGGCTCCCTTCTATGTCCGTTCTCCGCAACCCTGAGCTGCCACACTACAGCAGCTTTGCTGTAAGCTTTGACATAGAGAAGTGTGAGTACTTTGAATTTGCCCTTTGTGAAGGTTGTTTGGCTCTCGTGAGTCTCTTAAATTTCTGTGTGAGTTTTAGGGCAAATTTCTCAGTTTGCACTAGTCACCTGGCACATAATGGGGTTTATTTCTGGATGTTTCATCTTTCTCCGTGGTTTTTAAGATGGGAACTTGTTTATAAGAGCTGTTTATTTTTAAATTAGGTATCGACAGAAGTAAACTGTTCCTCAAGCAAATGATTTGAGATCAATTGCCTTGTTATTGTTGATTTTTAATTTCCTTGTTTGTCATTTGCTTATCTGTTCTAGCCACTATTTTAAAATAAGGTATAAAGTACCTATTATTGTTGAACCCTGTTTTTCTCCTTTCAAGTCTGTCACTTTTGTCTCACAAATTCATGGGTTCAGTTGTTAGGTGCATGGAATGAGGTTCCTTAAAGAGTGACCATTTTTAGGGTGTGACAACGTTCCTCTAGTAACAAACCGCTCAGTGGTAGAATTTCATAAGCCCTCACATATACTTACCGCCCTGTTCTCCCTTTCTGCTCATGGAGCCTGGTCCTTACGAACACGGCAACCGCTGTTTGCTGTCTGGGGACAAAGCAGGATGCAAGTTCTGTCCCTGGATGGGCGGCTGCTTTCCTGTGTGAGTTGTCTTCTTCTCTGCGTGTCTACACTAACCTTCTAGTCTGCTTTGTGAATCTTTACTCCTAAGCTTCCTCATGTCCCTGCCATTGCCAGGGATAGGTAACTTCAGAAGTATTTTTTGAATAAATAAATAAATGTGTAATACATGAGTAAATGGACAGGAAAAGGCTTTTTCTAGGCGTTTCTAAAGTCTTCAGTCCACACATTGCTTAAGTCAACTTTCCTAAAATTTCTTAAGAAATGTTATTTTCACCTGTCCCCATGTAATATCGAGGTGATGGTATTAAAGTGAGAAGACAGTTGATGAGGAACAGCCCCTGCTCATAATCGTATTCCCGCCACTTACCTACACAGTTTAAGAACACATGTTCAATAGGTTATTGACTGGAGGTTTTAATAAATAGAGGCTTATAAAGTAGTTGGTTTCACATGAAATGAAGATGATAAGCCTGTATGCAATGTTTCGTTGTTGTTTATGTTGTTATTTGGGCCGTTTCTGGTTTTGTCTATTTATTGTCTGAGGCTCAAAGTCTCAGCCTATGTGGTGTAATGAACGGAATGCACAGCCCTACACAGAAGGCCCAGTTCCATTAGTCTACGCTGTGGGCTTGCCTTTGAAAACTCAGCTACCTGTGTACACGTAAGCATGGCCTTTGAAAATAGACCTGAGAGACAAACCGGGTATTCTACCAGCTCGTAGTGCAGACTCCAGGCCTGAGGCATACTGGAGGGTCAATGCCAAGGACAAGGACTTCTCCTACATGATGGGTCCAGTGACAAAGTCAACATGTAGAGTATGGAGAAGACAAAAGCATTAAGATACTGATTCAGGCCTCCCTGGTGGCGCAGTGGGTTAAAGCACAGCACTCTGAAGCTCTCCACAGCCACTGCAGCACAAGTTTGATCCCCAGCCAAGGAGGTGACCCACATGGTACAGAAGACCTCTCCTGACCTGCCTGCTGCTCCCCTCAGCAGTGTATTTTGTTCTGCTCCCCACTCTGTCTCTGGTGAATCCTCCCACCCCCTGTCCCTCTGGCCTTGACCCCGGTTCTGTATGCATAAATAAATAAATCTTTTTTTAAAAGATACTGTTTCTCCCTACCATCTTTCAGAGCTGCTTGTAAACTTGTGCTTATTAAAGCAACAATTTAGAATTATGTTCCCACATATGACTTTCGTAATACAGGATAAACTAAACATAGATTCAGACTGCAGTTGTCCTGCTCATCTCTATTCTCCCAGCGCTGTCTGGGTCTGGGATATACTTGGCAGCTGTAAATGTTTATTGACTGATAGAGATGGGCCCTTAGCAATTTAGGGGAAATGGAAAGCCAAGCTTTTCCTAAATGAGCTAGTATGTCATGGTCCCCACCCTTTGTCTGAAACTGTGAGTAACTCTAAGCTAAGGATAAAGGAAGACTGAGAAAAGACCTCAGGGACCGCTAAGAAATCAGATTTTCATTGCATTAAACCCCATAGTAAGATCAGTTTGTCCTGGAAGAGCTTTATTAGATTTCATATTTGTCCAGTTCAGGAAATCCCAATCTGAATCCGAAAGCTTAAATCCACTCAGGTTTGCTCTGAGAATTAGATTGGGCACTGTCTAGAAAACACTTAGCTGAGCAAGAGAAAACAGCTCCGTCAGGGCCCTGGGGCAGCCGCCTGCTCCTTTCCTTTCTGTCTGCACATTTGTTTCCCTCCTTTTCACTTCCAGAACTTAGCCCAACACACTCACATGTTCACTAAGTGAACAGCTCGAATGCATGACTGAATGGATGGTTAGATAGAAAAGAAGGTCAAGAGGAAATTGTCAAAATTAACTGATGTTGTTCTAAGATCAATTGCTTTGGCATTTGCTTGGTTATTAATGGGGATTGGAATGATCAGGACAAGATTCAGCGGCTCCCTTGACTTTGCACCACCCCCGGGGATGAGCATGAAGCCTCCTCTGTGTGGCTTATCCTGGCTTCCTGGCCCAGGCCTGTGCTAATGTGGCCAGAGGCCAGGCTTCACCTTCCTTATTTTATACCCATCTGGACAGTGCCCCAGGTCCCTGTGACTTAGACTCTCCTGCTGACACAGCCCAGCGTTATCCAGATTCACCTGCTCAGACATGTGGCTGGTCTTGATGATCTCAACATGAAGCTAAAATGCTATGATCACCATGTGCAGGAAGTTTGTAACTTCCTTACAAACCGATGTGATGCAGTCGTAGCTACGATAGCTCTTCTTGTCGATGTTCTCCCTGTCACTGAGAGTCGACATGTTCTTGGAACCTTCTGAAAGTTCCTCCCAAATGATTCGTTGTTGTCTGATCTCTGTACGGTTCCTGACACCTGTCATGCATTTAACACATGTTTGCTAGCTAATGTTGTGGGCCTTGTGTTAACTTCCTAGTTTAAAAAATCAAAATTTTGATTCTTTACGCCCTTTGGATAGAATGAAAACAAGACTAAAAACACAAGCTGTTTCTTGAGAACTTCATGCCTTTCTGAGTTGTACACTAGGGTGTCTCAGAGACCCCAGAGCGCAATCTCCTCCTTGCCACATGCCCGCTGATGTGTCCCTTCTCCATGCAGTTTATTTTATAGGACGGAAGGAGATTGAGTCTTTTCCGGAGTGTGTCATTTTCTGGACAGTGTCACATCATGGGGATGTCGTGTGAATTCCGGGGTGTGATATGTAAGTACGATTCTCACAGCCTGCCGTCTTCCGGTTTCTTTAAGCAGACTTGACTACCTCATCAAGGACACAGGCAAGAACCCTCTTGAGTACTACAGTCCATGCTAACATCTACAGTAGGGGCTGACTGCACCACTGGACAGGCTCTTGGGGAGGAACAAAAAGAGTCGCTGCCAGTGGTGCTGCTTGCCCTGTGGGGTGTTAAAGCCCCACCCACCACCGGGAAGCCTGTTTCACCCACCCTGTGTGTCTGGCATTCACTGATGCTCTGTGGCCTTGGCGAGACTGACTGTGTCCTTCAAGTCTGCGCACATCAAAGCTACTTCCCAGTGCTACCCTACACCCATTACGTCCTGCCACTTTCTAGAAGGCAGAAATTGTTAATGACAATAACAACACTAAAAGTCAATGAAATAAGTAGAAAACTCTTTTGAGTGATGATTCTTTTTCTTCACTCTCAGATTTTTCCCTCCTTTTTTCTGTACCTTTCTTTCCTTTCCTCCACATTTTCTGAAATATTGTTGTTACTGTTACTACCAACAGCAGTAGAAGCAGCAGTAGTGATGGTGTAATAAGCTTCATTCTCAGACTTTCTTGGTTCAAGTCTTCCTCTATCACTGTTTGGGGTGTATAAACTAGTGATTTACCCCAACCAGTCTCTTTTGGTCTGCAAAACAGGAAGGAGCCATATATCAAAGGACTATTTTGAAGAATAAATAGAAACATAAATTCTTATTAGTACAATTTTGGATCCCAGCAATATTTCAATAAAAGGAAGCTGTTGTTTTGACTAACATCATCATTCTTCTTTACTATTCAAGTATTCTCTGGAGAAACATATTTGCAATTCTGAATCAAGGCAATTTGAAACATAGCTCAAGCCCCCTTGCTGAATCAGTGCGAGGAAACCTATCGGCAGTAAATTTGGAGACTCAAGATTGAAAGATTAAGGAACTGAATTTGAATCAGAAAAAAAATGGGGGAGATCATCTCTATATATGCATTGTGTTTAAGGATAGCATAACATATACTAGGGAAGAAAACAAAGCCTAGAAAATGTGGAAGACATCAACAGAGAACTAAGTGAAAGAACTTTTAGTGACTTCATGTTTCTCTCCATATCTGTCCCTTCTATTACTTGAGTCCGTTTCCATGAAACAATACCATAACGCAAATTAAACTAAGTTCGAGGATGAATACTAGAAAACCAAGTAGGAAACTATGATCTCAATTCTTAGGTATCTTTATGTTTCTTACAAAATTGCATTCGTTAGTCTAGAAACAATGAGCTATTGCTAATGACCCCCTGTCAAACCCACTCTCCCTCCCCAGAAAGAAACCGAGGGCTCTGGGTCTGGGTTTGGACCTCCTGCTAGATTTTCCCGCTGTATGACTGTGGGCATGATGCTGTCACTACCTGCCAGGCGGGATGTTCTCCAGATGGCAGCTATGGTCCAGCAACTCCTGGACCAGCCAGACGTGCAGACACAGCCAGCGCTTCCTGGAACACTCTCATCAGAGGGGCACACTTATTTTGTTTCTCCTGGTCAGCGAGTGATTGAAAGGAATAAAAAATGAGGACATAATAATGGTCAATCTCCATGCTTATCTTCTTTATCTTGGGGAGGGAAAAAATCAAATCAAATTTTTTCCAGACGCTGATCCTCCTACCCCTGAAAATGTGAATAGGAGGTGTTGGGGTTGGTGGGCATGAGAGACTGCGGATAGGCGGTTTCGGGGAGGCCTGCCTGCGGGGCCCATGTAAGCAGATGCTAAGGAGATGCCGGAAGGTGACTCAGGGCAATCTGGCTCCAGACCTCTGTGCACAAGTGCCGTGAGGGGAAGGGACGCTCTGAGGGAGTGAAGATAGCATGGGTGCAGCTGTAGCAGAGGCGCCGATAGGAAATTGGGAGGCACTTGGCCAGATCCTAGGGGAGAACACAAAGGGCATCAGGACCTGGGATCATAAGGAGTTTGCCCAGTACTCTACTGACAATAGGAAGCAGCAAGAAAATGACAAGTGGGCACAGGCGTGATTGACCTTGGTGCGTAGAGAGGCGCCCGTGGCTTGGAAAGATCATGGGGTGTAGAGCAAGTTCAGCTTGGACGTTAGGGGTGGGCAAGAAAGGGGACATGGCTATTAGGCCAGCACCGAGGAACACAAAGCAGGTTCTGGTGTTTGTTGAAGTTGATGTCAGCGGCACTTATGGGCGTTGTGGACACAGCAAAGGGAAGCTTCTCGGGAGATTCCCAGACCACTCACGGGTGTGGCTTCCATCACGGTCTGCTTCGTGTTGATGGATGTTTCCATGTAGTTCTGAGCAGATGAGCAAGTCGTGCCTTGACTTTTGGCAAAGCGCCTTTATTTATCAAGTATCCACCAGCCACTCTGCTAACTGAACAGGACACATCCTCTCCCCTCGCTCTCTCAGGCCTGGGCAGGATGAAAGACTGGGATGCAAACGGCCAGAAGGACTCTTGTCTGGTTCTCACCTGCTGGGGGTCCCTTCAGAAACCCACCCCTCTTCCTCCGGAGAAAGCAGAGCCTTGCCTGTGTGGCCCTACTCTGCTCTGTAGCTGAGATGCGCATCCATGGAGGGAACCTGCGGGCTGGCAGGGGAGATGGACCGTGTCTGGGGGAGACCGAGCAGGGGCAGGAGCACTGCTCATGGAGCTCAGTGAACCCCGACCGTTTGGGTCAGGTTCAGTTTCTCTGACCTTGCTCCCCGGCCCCAGGCTTTCTCTGCGCCTGTAGACAGGCTAATCTGCATCCATTCAATTAGCCTTGGTTCTGGCCACTCCTGTCTCTGTCTTTCCTTTTAAATGTTAGAGTCTTTAAAAGTAGCTCCTGTGTTTAATGAGGCGATACTGATATATCGAGAAGAAATACTGAACCAAAGTCTGAACAGAAATTTCTGTGGGCACATTTTTGTTGGTATTGAACTCTGAGCCTCTGTGAAACCCCTAAAATAAAGGCTACCCCACTATAAAGTGGACACACAGTCACCCCTCTTTTCCTTCAGTAAGTTACTAAGAGTCTGCTACAATTGTTATCTGCAATAACTAAGCATCAACGTACTAGCCAACTTTGGAAGATATAACACATTTAAATATATTGCTTTTCTTGATTTTTTTAATTAAAAATAATCATTCACTCAGTGCAGAGAGAGACAAATACAAAAGAAAAAAACTAATTTTAATTAAAACTAAGGCAAGTACATTTCTGTGAAAGTGCACTGGCTTTGGGAAGATGACTTTGAATTTTAAATAGAAAATCTAAATGAAACTTGCTATTACTCTTCTAGTGATAAAATATGTAGGCTTACACTCAGAAAACAAGTTTTTGAAAAAGCACTGCATTTTTTTATCTCCATGGATATTCTGATTTGTGAGTAATCTTACATCAGGACTAGCTGGTGTCTGATGCTCTCCTGGATTTTATTATTTTTTCATTTGATGCAATCTTTCTCTGTATATTATCTGATTTTATAACAAGCTTGTGAGGTAGATCAGAAAGTGGCTTTGTCCTGATTTTATGTGAAACAAACTTACCCAAGGTTAACAAGGCATGGAGGTGAAACAGCCAGCACATTAATCTTATTCCCCTGTGGGTGATTTTGCCTCCTAATTCCTTTACACCTTGCCTGATAACATAGCCTGCACGGGGTTTTCAGGACACTTACATGGTCTGTATCGCTGAGTTCTGGACATAACATGCCTGAAGTCACATCTCCCCCTAGAAGCTGGGGTGACCCTGATGAACTGCTGTTCCCCCGTATTTATTTTATTGGACAACCTCCAATTTTTTTTCTGAAATTATAGACTAAGCAAGTACATATTTGTAAGTTTCATGAAAAAGATAAAGATAGTAAAAAGTAAATAAAGGTAGAGAATTCTGTTCAAAGACAGAAAGCAGGGGACATGTAAACTATGGCGGCCCCTCTCTGTTGATCAATTGGCTTCTCTTGTTTCACTCAGAGAAATATGCTGTCTCCGTAATTCTGCAGAAAAGACTCCCAGTTTAACGTCTCAGCAACTCGATGAGGTAAGCTGTAACCTTTGAATGATCATTCTGTCAACTGGCTCCTGAATGCTCAAATGCTACAAAGATTAACAAAGATGTAATTTCCACATTAAAATTCTTTTTGGACATCGTTTAATATTTCACTATCAATTTGAAGAGATTAATATTTACTCGGATCTGCTTATCTTGAAATCAATACCCTGTGTTCGAGGACATCCGTCCTTTTGCTGCGTTTGACGAGTTCTGAGCAAGACGTAGATTAAATCCTTGGTGTGTGGCATGCAGCTTTATGCGAGTGGCCATTATTCCTGGGAGAGGAGAATATGCAGCCTGACTTGTTATTAAAAGCAAAGTCATTTACCAAAACGCTGCTACTCCCAAGGAAGACAGAACATGTGGGCGAGGTTTTGGCTGAAGAACATCAGCTGTGGAACAGGCAGCCGTTTCCAGCCCACCCTGGAGCTGGAGGTTCTCCTAGGACCACGACTGGTGGGGAGCACTGGGCCTGGGGCCTGGGGATGGGTCTGCTGTAGGGAAGCCTAGAGTGACATGCCTGGTCTCGCTTCCTCTTGGGACGATGAGGCCCTGTGCCCTTCTCCATCCCACAATCCAGGACACCTTCCTGGGCACGCTTCTGGAAAGCCTCAGAACAGGGGGTGGCACCCGTGCACTTCAAAAAATCTCAGAGGGTGTCACTGAAGGGCTGAGGCAGGGAAGCGTGGGTTAAAACTCCTGAGATCCCTTGAGACTGAAACTAAGACATCCATTTTGTCCCTGTTACTAAATGGAAAAATGCACCTATTAACCTTGAAAAGCAATTTCTCATCTGCTTAGACATTATCCTAATGTAAAAAGTTCTGTCTCAAACACCTGTTGTTGTTTATATTTATGTATTTATTCATACAAGAAGAGGGGTGTAGGCCAGAGGTGTGGGGAGTGAAAGGCTTCATCTGAGGGAGTGGGGAGCTGAACAGGTGGATCTACTGAAACACACTGCCCAGGGGGCAGCGGGGAGACAGGAGAGGTCTGCTGCACCGCGTGGGTTTGAGCTTAGGGTACTGTGGCTGCTGATAGCTTCATAGTGCTGAGACTTAACCCCTGTGCCACAGGGAGCCCTCAGGACTCCTGTTTTCCTGACAGAGCAAGCGAATGAAGCGCACCCTAAGTGAAAGTCTCCAATGCTGGTTCCTTGGGGACATTTTGGGCAAACAGAGAATGGCTCAAAGTTCAGTAACTTCTCCTCGTAGGTCATTCGTTGTATATTGTGTGCGTGGGGTGCGTGTGTGTTCTATGTCAACCTTAAGCTCTGTGTCCAAAGTTCAGAAATTGGCCTCTGGAGGCCTGGTGGTGACTGTCAGTGGTAAGAGACCTCAGGGTAAATCAGGGTTAAGAGACCTCCTTGATTCCACATTTTGAAGGGTCTAGGACAGAGGCCACAACTTTTGGGTTCATGTGCCAGTAACAGGGATTTTTAATGAAAGGTAGTGAAATGATTCAGGGTTTCACGTGATGATTCTTGTTTCATTGTGGGAGTTGTGAATTCGAAAAAGGAAAGATCAGTGAGAGGAAAGCCAGTGATAAAGAACATGTGAAAAGATCAAAATTAATCTCTGCCTGAATCCAAATATTTATTCTACTATCTTCCACAAAATCTCTTCTCCTGGACATGGTTTGATCATTAACTTAATTTGCTCTCTCTCTCTCTCTCTCTCTCTCTCTCTCTCTCTATCTATATATATGGCAAAACCTAGGATTGATGAGATAATGCACGACAAGTTCTCTGAGAATCTGTGGTGTCCTTTAAAGGTGTTTCAGGAAGAGTAACCACAGCTTTCTTGCAGTTCATCCAATAATTTTTCCTGGTCATCTTTATCTCCTTTGCCCTAGCGTTAACTTTCTTCAGTAGGCTATTTAAGTGTTATTCACCTAGCCTCTAGCCAACAGTTTGCATATGTTAACATGCTAATCCCCTCAGCAGATCTCAGGCCTCAGCCCTTTGCTTCTGTTAGAGATGAGGAACCCCAGGCCGCCGCTCACATAACGGGCTCAGGCGGGAGACTGGAGCTCGTGGCCCAAGTCGGTGCAGGACGCGGCAGAGCGACTGTTCCCACAGAAATGGCGCGTGTGCTCACTCTGTGTCCCCCTACCCCCAACCCCCACCCCACAATTTATAACTATGGAAACACCGAAACTCCCGTGCTGTTATAAATAAATGAAACTAACAGCCGTTGCCTGCGGGTTTAGCTGGGGCGACGCGTCTGGGAAACAGCAGTCGCAGCCCCGCTGGCTCAGTCAGGGGCAGGCGCAGCCCTGGCCGCCACCCCGGCCTGGCGCTCCTCCGGGGCGTCTGGCCCCGTCCCTCCCCTCCCATCGCTGTCTGCTGCCCTGACCTGGTGGCACACCATGCCCCTCCCTCGGGCCTGGCCAGCTGTGCCCGTTGCGACGACAGGTACTGTTCTCATTCTTCACTGTACCCGGTGCTAGGCGGGTGCCTGGAACCCGGGCGCTTGGTGGGCAAGACGCGCCTGCGCAAGATGCCCGCACCCCGCTGCTGGCATCCCCTCCCCAGTCCTCAGAGGGCATCTGGAGTGGCAGTGTTGACAGAGCGCGGGCGTGTCAGCGCGCAGCTGGGAAGGAGGCGTCAGATGTTCCGTCCTGACCTGGAGAGCACAGGGGAGGCACCCAGCCAAGGCGATGGGAAACGAGGATGCACGAGCCCACACGAGCCCACCTCGAGGCCAGTCCGCACCAAATCAGTCTCCCCGTTTCCATGGCGAAGAGTGAGGCGCAGAAAGCTGAAGAATTCCGATCACCCAGAGCCACTAATCGTCTTCCTGCCCCAGCTAGGAGACCTGGGGTGTTTTCTTCGGTCACCCGTGAGAATCCGCTTCCACCAGGTCACCCCTGTACCCCCAAATCAGCCTTCTCCTGGGCCTGCGCGACACTCCACAGCCGCCTGTTGCGTGCATTGCCACTGCCCTGGGTCCCTCTGAGTCTGTCTCCTGCCCCCTGTCTCCTCCCACGGCGCCCTTGTGCCCCTGACCCCTCTGAGCCCGGCCCAGCATCTCCTCCGCCTGACAATTCAACCAACCCTCCTCCTCACCCCTCCTCCTGGCGGCGGACTCGGGGTGTCCAGCTGCCCCCCTGAACAGCTGGCGGCAGAGGAAGCTCAGCTGCGTGCCGCCCCCAGACCTGCCCCTGCAGCCCAGGCGGTGCTGGCACAGAGCAGGCCCGGAGGAGCCGGACGCCAGATGGCCGGAGTCTCACCCACGGGTCCCCTACAAGCGCCAAGGCACCGTCTGGTTTATGCGGGGCCCTCGGGAAGGAGCCAGCCTAGGCTGCCCCAGCGTGCAAACTGGGACAGGAGCAGCAAACTCAGGGATCCAAGCAGGGAGGAAGCCGCTCTCGCTCACTGAGCCCACAGAGTGGAGCTGGTCCTTGCCCCATCCAAGCCTCCTTCCCAGCCGCCTTTGCCCCGCACCCGAGGCTCTCAAGGCTCGGACTGATGGCCCAGACGTGTTAATTCCATTCTGCTTTGGCTCTCATCTGTTCGCTCAGCTTCGGAAGATCTTCCTGCTTTTACTGGCCATGATCTGTAAGACACTTAAAGCGACACCTGCCATGTGAAGACGCCTTGATCTTCCCTTTGATTTCACGGCAAGGGGCTCCCCGTCTTTGGCTTCCGCCAGCTCCCTTCTCATGTCACTGGCCTTCTCGGCTCTGTTCTCCATTTCAAAGTCATATTGTCTTCATCGCAAGCCAACTGCTGATTTATTATATGACCTTAGCAACAGGATCTGTAAAGTTGCAGCTATGAAATTGTGACAATCAGAAAGCCAGAGTTTTGAAGTCCCCAGGCTGCTTCTCTCAGCCCAGTGGAATCAAATCTCCATATTTACAAAGTCATAGTTTTCTGGTGATGTCCCAAAGCACCCTCTTTCTCTGACTCTTCTATTTGTCTTTTTCACATTAAAAAAAAAAAAAACAACCAGGCCCTCCCTGGTGGCGCAGCAGGTTAAAATGCAGCATTGAGAAGCTAAAGCCACTTCCACGTGAGTTCGATTCCCGCCTGCCCCAGAGGTGACCACAGGGCTCAGCAGACCTCTCCCGACCCGCCCGCTGCTCCCCTCAGGAGTGGACTTCGTCGATCTGCCTGTTCTGTTCCCCACTCTGTCTCTGGTGAAACCTCTCGCTGCCCCTGAGCCTCTGGCCTGTATGAACAAATAAATAAATCTTTAAAAAAAAAACCAAACTGCATATTTTATGTGTGTGTAGACACACACACACACACACACACACACACACACGCACAGAGCCCCAAATGAACCTCCTTGAGTTACGAGGCATCTATACCAAGGCCTTGTCACTGGGGTCCATTTAGATTGTTTTTTCCTCTTCTACAAACTTGGCAGGCTCAGCCTCTTAATGCATACACCCACTCACCTGCACACACGCACGTGTGTGTATCAATGACGCTGGAGAGGTGTGTACACCTTTCTGGTGGATGTTGGCTTGAGAATAAATTATCCAGAATGTAGCTAGTTAAGTGGATGAGTTCTGAAGGGTGGTAGCTGGAGGAAAGTGGAAGATTTATCATGAATAAAAATAATGCAGCCTCTCACTGAAGAGAGATCAACCATTGTTCAACTTTGGTCTCAAATAAATCTTGACCTAATTTTACGTTGACTGATGGAGATAATTTCTGCTATTACATTTAGAATACAGAACTAAGCCAAAGGTCCTGAATTCTAAGAAAAATTGCAGGTGTTTTCGTTTCCTCGTGTGAATTGTGGGGAGCGGGTAATTTAGAATGATTTGACTGTTGCATGAGACCCTTGACCCACCTTGCAGGTTGACTGAACTCTGGAAAGTTTCCTTTTTTGTTGAAAGTGGAGAAGGTGCAGCCGTTCCCTCCCCCCACCCAGCCCCCCAGTGTCTGTTCAAAGTTCAGCTGAGGTGGCTCCATCATTCACCCCTTAATTAATCAGAGGTGTTAGCTGAAGGGGATTTCTTTTCTGTAAATGACTCATTTTTTCCCGATAAATGATTTATCCAACCTAGTTCCCCAAAAAGAGTATTTATTTCGGTCTGATGTGTCCAGTATGCATTTTACCAGTAATACAAGTTTCAATAGTTAATGAGCTCTGGCTGTTTCTAAGAGTGATGTCGCTGCATCTTTCTACAGCCTCAATGAGAGCACCTGGGCGTAATTTAACTTTACTTAAAAATGAGTCTGCTCACTATTTTTCATGTAATGTTTCGTAAGCCTCACATGTAATAGAAACTGGCTCCAGACGAGAGGGGTTGTGATGGTGTGAGTTGCTGAGCTCATGCAGCTTATTCCAGTGTGAAGTGGGCTTGCCAACCCTATCCTGCTTACAATAAATGGCTGCCTGCCCCAAGGCCTTGGCTTTTAATTTTCCTCACTGCACATGCAAATTCTCACCTGGCTGCTGAGAAAACATGGCAGCGGCCAGCAGGGCCCACGCAGGACCGACATGGCTGAGCAATCTTCTCTCAGGCTGCTCTGGGCAGTCTCCCCGTCCCTGCCCTTCGTTCATCCACCCCGCGGCCTCTACTCCAGGCGAGACGTTTATTCTTTAGACACGATGGCATGTTTGCTTTCTGGCTTGGTCAC
Organism: Condylura cristata; assembly: GCF_000260355.1. Lineage (NCBI taxonomy): Eukaryota > Metazoa > Chordata > Mammalia > Eulipotyphla > Talpidae > Condylura > Condylura cristata. The sequence continues at coordinate 3,374,516 of NW_004567110.1, read as the reverse complement.
CTGTTCTGTGTCTTCCTGATTATCCCAGAATGTGACTCTGGTTGCTTAGCCTTTGTCATGGAAATGGTGCCCAGCGCACTCAGCCAGGGGCTAGGGGCCCGGGAGCCACATGCCATGAGATTTGGTGGCTACAGCTGAGGGGCTCAATCCACATAGTGAGCGACTGAGACCAGGGGTCTGAGGATGCTTGTCAACGACAGGGGCTTACGTAAATACTCTTTGGAGAGCCACTGATGTCCTTTTGATGTGACACATGTACGCATGTGATTAGCTATGAGCTGGTGCCTGAGCGTGGCCATGTGTGTATGGTTACGATACATGTGTGTGTTTATGCGTATCCATGGACATGCATGATGGCACGCAAGCTTGTCTGCACGTGTCTGTACAGCTCTCTGGGATGTGCATTTGCCCAGACTTGGGTTTATGTGCAGCTGTATCTCACAAGTCTGAATTTATCACACCTTTTCCCGCTGAACGATAACCACGTCCCCGTCAAGCCTTGTCCTGGCCCCGCCTAGCAGCAAGTTTGTCCCTTGCTCGGTTTCTGTCTCTGCCTGTCTTTTCCATCCAGACGTGGAACCACAGGGTTGAGCTATATGGCCAGGGGCCACCTCATCCTGGTTCCTCGGGTGTGTCCTGGTGACGGGCCTGCAGTCACGTAGGTGACTGCTCCAAGCCAGAGCAGTTGCTCTTATTCTCACCACGCTCCCCAGGTGCCCACCACTCCCGTCTGTCCACACCAGAACTGTTTCCTGCAGCTGGTATCCAGCCACTGACAAACACCCTCCCCACTGCCTTTTTGATCTCTGCACGTTGTCTGCTCAGCTCATCTCAAGGACTCTCCATCACCTGCCAGTGAATGAGCCAGACCCCGACAGTGATCAGACGGCAGTGACCCAAAAGTATGCTTTGGCCCCCAATGGACTGGGTGGAGTCTACTGGAAAGCAGCACCCTGACCCTCAGCCACACACAGGGGAGCAGTTACCACTTTCTAGATCCTGGCCGTCTGGGGTTCATCAAAAGGGAAGAAGGACAAACACAGGTAGGAATTAGAGGTGACGGCCTGAAGGATCAGCTGACCTGAATGCATTGCAGTTTGGACATTTAAATAATTCTGAGGAGTTGAACCTTGCCATAGCTGCTGTTCTAGAAATGTCTTTCCCTGGCGTGTCCCTTGGGCATCTTGCTCTGCTTTTTCAAAGGCCTCCCCCAGCTCCCCCCTCAAAGTCTCTCTGAGGAGTTTCCAGATCCTCAACTGTGACTGTTTCATTTCACTTCTGATCACCCAGTGATGCTGGTGGCCATTCCCTTTCCTGAATCTGAAACCCCCCAAGTCCTTAACAAGCTCAGAAGATCAGCAAACATGGTGAGGTGCCCAGGACCCTGCATTGGAATGGAGGCCCGAAAGGCTGAGTAATATAAACGGTCTCAATGGGAGAGAGCCAGACAGTGGGCAGCGATGCAGGAGGATGTTGGGGGGACCTTCTGGTCCACGGGGACGAGCATCTAATCCACATGACCCACAGGCCGGGCCCTCAGCTGCCTCGACGGTGCATCGGAAGTGATCATCGATGCCCCTTCTCAAAATAGACACCAATCAGATAGCATCTCCGGCTGAGCATCCTGGATTCTGTAATCCCTCGCTCATCCCTGGAGTGAGGGAAAAGCCGGACAGAGTAGAGGGCATGTTTCTGCCTGATTGCAAATCACACCCTGATGTGCAGGCCATGCTCATTGCCCCCACAGCCTGCCCCCCCCAAAGGGGCTTTATCAGAGGCTGTCGGAATCAGCCTCACTGACCGGAAAAAGGGAAATAAATCAGGGGTGCAGAGCTCCCCAGTCCTGGGGCTCATTCAGGCTCATCCCTCATCTTTCATTTCTCCTGGGCCCCCCTTACCTCCCCAGCTCCCCCCCCTCACACACACACACACTGGAGCCTCCTTCTTGCTCCTTGGATGTAAAGCTTATAGCATGAAGAACTCAGGCATCCTCTGTGGTGCCCCGGCCTCCTCCACCTGGCCACAGAGCCGGACGCTGGTGGGCAGTGGTCACTGACCAGCGCATGGCCCCCTCTGGCATCTGGCCCCACTAACACACAAGCTGCTCTGGACACAGCACCGGTTTCAGGCTCTATTTCAAGTGTCTCCCATGGCGGAACACACGCAGTGGGCCTTGAAATGATTGATCATTGATTACGTGAGCGAACACACACAAGTGAAAACAGAAGCCCGTTGTGACAGAAGCACATCTTTGAGGGGCTAGAACCAAGCACAGCTTCTATTGTCTCTGATGGAAAAGCCAGAACCTCGTCACAAGCTGCTGCCAGTGCACAGCTGTGAGCGGGGCAGGCAGCTGCTCCTCGCGCTGATCATAGCAGCCGCCGGGCCTCGGCACACTGGCTGGGCCACGCCTCTTCCCCAGGGAAAGCCTCACAGCTGCTCCCTCCATAGCGGAGGCAGCGATCGCCCGATATCGCCATGTCACTGTCACACTGGATGTGACGGTTTTATCCGTGCCCCTGTGACTAGTCAGGGTCCAGGTGGGAGAGAGACACGGGGCTGCTTATCTGAGAGGAGGGAGTTTGTCATTGCTAGCCAGGCTTTCAAGACCAGGGGAGACCGAGAATGTTGGCATTATAGCACTTGTGAGCACTGCGGTGGGGTGCAGGGAGTCACCCAGAGCGCTGAGCACAGCGGCCTCGACGTTTCCCACAAATGTCCTGTCGGTGGCGTGGACGGCGGAGCCTTGGACTTCTGTGAGCCGCAGACACTCTACCAGATTATGAGAACATCCCTCACCCCCCTCGACATCAGGGAAGGTGGGAGAGGGGCCAGTGATAGCAGTAATGCTGTGAAAATCAGAAGCCTGGGGTCTGTGAGTGTTGGCTGCATCAAGCACGGGCGGACAGAGCGTAGGCAGGGTGCACGGCCGGCCTCCCTGACCACAGGTTCTGCGCTTGCAGTTGCACACAACGGGCTTCCAATCTCAGTCACCAGAGAATAAACAGGAGACAGCTACCACGCGCACAGCTCTGAGCCAGCCCTGGGAACGAAGCAATAAAGACAAGACCTGTGACCATCTCCACGGAGGTTAGAATCCATTGGGGCAGGAGGTTACAGGAAACAAGCATACCACGAGGTAGAGTGGAGGCTCACTGCAGGCAGGAGACCCCAGGCTCGAGAAATCCTGTAGAGCCAGAGAGCCTGGCATAGAGAGCAATCAGGGAAGACTTCCAGGAGGCGGTGAGTTTGTACTAAAAGGCAGAGAGCGGAAGGAGGTGCCCCGATGAAGTGGGTGGGAGCTGTGGGGTCTGGGCAGGCAGAGAGCCTTCGGTGTGGACAGTGCCGAGTGTGGGCTGCTGCCGAGGAAGGAGCCACGCTGGCCCAGGCCCTTTGATCAACCCCTGGGTTGATGGCAGAGGACAGTGGGCGTGATGGACCTGAAGGGACGCAGCGGCCGGAACCTGGAGCTGTAAGTGTCAGAGGCTCTGTAATGGGCAAAGTGCTCATCAAACGTGTGTTTAGCTATTATTCCTTGGATTAAATGAAGCAAATACTGGGATATTTCATCCTTTGCCATTTAGCCAACGGGTTATTAGAAGCACAAGGAAAGACTAAAGCTTACAGGACACTAGAATTAAGAAAATTCACCAAAACCACAGAGTCCATCCCCAACCAAGTCACCTCGCACCCAGCCCCGCCCCATGCTGAGACTGCAGAGAGGCAAGAACTCTGAAGCTTCCTGCACAGCTCTTTATCAGATGTTTAAACAATGCAGACTGAAAGGTTTGATCCTGGGTCTCAGCAGCCTGTTAATTAAAGGTGCAAAGAGGGGGATGATTAGAGAGGGGGTTTGCACCTGAGGGAGAGGGAGGACCGTTTGCTGAGAAATCAGATTAGAGCCCTGGCAGCCGGCCAGTTGCAAGGACAGGACTGTGCCTTCAGGAAGAACTCCTGCGCTTCCCAAGCCTCCCAGCCTCCCCCACCCCCGCACAAGGGCAGGAGGAAGCAGGTGGCTCTGGCTCACCCCGACCTTCATTTGCTTCCCCGATAGTAAATGCACAACGTGCTAACTGCTCTTGAGGCGGTAACAGTGCTCCGGTCGGTAACAGTGCTCCGGTCGTTTGGCAGACTCGTGTGGCTGCGGAGACGCTGACACCGGGTGACGGATGAGGAAGGCTGGTTTCCAGCCCCTGTTGGAGGGAGTTGGGCCGCTCCCATGCTGGGGACCCCTGGGCTTGGCTCCTGTCACGGTGGCTGCGATTCATCAAGCTGGTTTCCGAGGGATGATTAGGAGAGAGATGATCAGGTGGAGCAGACAGAAGAGCCGGGAGGGTGTGATAAAACCCGACATTCTCTGTAGCGAGACAGCAGGAAGAAATAAAAAGTGGGGGCTTAGAAGCCAGCAGACCTGGGGTACAGCCCTCCTCCTCAGCAGGGAGTCCTGTGACCTCGGGTGAGCTACTTGACCAGGTCCTTGAGCCTCAGTGACTTGCTGTGAAGGAGAAGCGTGGACGGACCTGGAAGCGTGGTGGACTCTTGCGCAGCCAGGAAGGCCGCCTGGCACGGGCCTCTTGCTGACAGGACCAGGCTCTTAGGCACAACCTGCTTCACCCACGCGCTTTCACGCTGCTGACACTGAAGCAGGAGCCACGGGGCAGTGGGCCCTCTCTCACAGCGGCTGTTCGCAGGTGTTTCCTGCCCTCCCGCCATCAGCACCTACCACTGACACCTGTGGGCTCGCAGGTGTGGTCAGCCCCGCCCCGTGGAGGGAAGGGCAGCTGGAGACTGACAAATAGCCCGGTGAATCCGGCTGGCTTCGCGGACCAGTGCGGTGCCGGTGCCGGGACTCGGCAGAAGGCCACGGTCCTGGCTGGGAGCACAGGCGGCTCAGGGGAGGCCCAGAAGCTCTGCACTAAGGCGCAGACCACACGCTGGGACTCTGCCTCTGCCCTGGCTGGTCCTCACTTGCGTCCTTTATACAGATACAGTCAACTAGTACTTTCCTGACAGCCTGACTGACAGCGTGAGGCATTCCCGAGAAGCACTGAACTCGAGGGGAATTGTAGCCCCCTCAAGAATATCCCAGTGGTCAAAAGTGAAGGTAGCTGGGGACCCCCACTAGCTTCTCAGGCCAGGTAGTCTTACCCTTGAACCTGTGGAGTCTGATGCTAACTCCAGGCAGTTACTGTCAGAGCTGAGTTGGTGTCAGCATACATGGGAGTAGAGCATTCTAGAAGTAGCCTGACCTCCTTAAACTTACATATTGGACTGAACATTATATGCCCTCCCTGTGTCTCCACGTTAACAGCTGTCAGCCTGAAATAATGGCAGCTTCCTCCTGGGCCGTGGGCTGTGGGAGAGGAAGCCAAGGTCACTGACGTACATAATTACCAGCACAGCAGCTCGAGTGTGGCCTCATCACTATTGCTTTTGTTTGTGACCGCTGACCCCATCACTGTGGTGGGCTGGATGGAAAAAGGGTGGACTCCTGGCTGGACAGAGGCAGAGACAGTGACACCTTGGCTTGGCCGGTGCTGGTTTATATGTGGCGGGGTCAGAGCGTTCTGGTCTCTTCTAGAGGAAGAGTCTGTGATTGTGCTGGTGTTAGGGAAAGGGACACTAGGCCCCGCAATGTCCCTTTGGTGATCTGTGACTTGAAATAAGTTACCAAAACCCTCCAGCCTGATGTCTGCATGTGATTAGCTGATGTGAAAGATTAGAGCAAGAATGTGAGCTGCAAGTGCTTAGGCTAAAGTCGGTGCCATGCGGTGCCAGTTGTCAAGTTGTCAAGGCTGCAGATGCAAAAGCAGGTGTTTTTCATCTCACACTCTGATAGGGAGTAGCCAGGACTGTGGACTTGAGGCTCCCTGACACCCCCACATTGTGTTGCTTTGATCACACTGTCTCTGACCCACTTAGCGCATCGCAGATGCCTAATCAATAATATATTTTCTTCTTGACTTGCAGATACATCATTTAAAGAAATGTCTCTAATAACCCCAGCGATACCTTGGGGTATACAAGTTATTCTGTTTTGAAGGCCCTTGAGTGATTTCACATCAGCACTGACAATCATAATACTCATCATATTCATCTGTCACATTATGAGCCATTAACACCATTTCTTGGAAGGAAATGAAAACTTCTGAAAATATGAATAAGACTGAGTTCCATTTTTCTGATTGACATAGGGGTTTTATGGCTGATTCTGTTTATTCATCTGGGGCTTATTACAGTTTTTTTTTTCCCCCTCAAGGGAAAGAGGCCTAAAAACATCAGATTCTGTCAATATTCTACCTTTCTATATTTCTTTTCAGAGGATTCCAATAAGAACTCACTGAAGAAATATTTCTTATTGGAAAGCAAGTTAGTATACAACTTTAATACTACATTCTGGATAGAAAATATATCCATTTGGTCTTCCTCCAGGCAACATGGTTTGGGAGATGAGTGCAAACAGACTGATATATTGATGATGATGATGATGATGGTGGTGGTGGTGGTGATGATGGTGGTGGTGGTGGTTATTTTGTTATTACCATATTGATAGAATAGGGGGAATTGTTCTTCTTACCCTTTGGAATCCTAACTTTAAGATCTGTCTCTGGCATTTTAACCTTGAGTCTATATTAAGTAATCTGTACAATAACCAGGATAGAGGATTTGATCACCCTATGAAGATGAACAAGTACTGTTCAGCAACTGATCTAGGTTGCTGCCGCGCTAATGGGCGGGGTGAGGCGCCCATTCCCCAGCTGGAAGGGGTGGTCATTTCTGCCTAGAGGACTGACTCCATGGTCAGTAGGTAACAACCTTCCTCGTTCCCGGCCATGTTCCTTGTTCCAAAGTTTTCTCTGTCTGAAATTAGTAAATACCGTAGATTTCTTTGGGGTCACTGTTACCCTGGCGGTTGTTCATCTCTTTCCTTCTCATTAACCTGCATCTTTGCATGGCGGTGGCTGTCCCGTGGATAGCATCTACTCAGTGGTTCAGCTGTTTGCTGCTTCCCTCCTCTCTCCACTCCTACAACCTTGCTCCTCATTAGCATCATTTCTTAGCAAAAGGTTATTGCTACAGGTTTCACCACTATTCAAAAACAGAGTGTTCATATTTGGTGTGACTTATATTTTGAGTCCTGGGAAACAATTACCGTTAATTCATATAGGAAAAAGAAGAAGAAGAAGAACAGCCATGACCCCAAATTAACCTACCAACTGGGAACATTCTTTTTCAAATAGTGGGGAAAGCCTGTCGCTGGATTGTAACCTAGCATTTGTATACCTGCTTTCTCTCCATTGCATTTGCTCTTTTCCCCTTCTTATTTCTAAATTCTCTGCTTTTAATTGAGTATTTAATATGATTTCCTTTGATTTCCTCTCATCACATTAAGGATAATTACTTTAAAAGTACATTTAGGAATGTCGTGGAGTTTTCCCTGTGTGTTCCATATTAACATAAGCATCCCATCAAACAACATGTTAGTGCAGAAAGGAACACTATGTTGGGGGTTTCCAGGCCCTTCCTCCCACTATGCCAGGGCTCCCTCCCGTCTCACCTGTGTGCTGTCACAGCTGAATTGCTGTCGTCATGACCTTAAGCAGCTACTCAGGCATCGGCATCATCTGGGAATAAGAAAAATGAAGCCGTTAACCTGCATCTTCTTCCTTTCCTGACACCTTTCTTTCTCTTTGTCAGTCTGTTTCTGACTCACCGTGTTCTTCTGCCTGAAAAACTCCTTTTATTTTAAGCTTTTCTCATGAAAGACCTGCTTAGTTTGCTTACTTTCCAAGGATAACTTTACTGGATATAAAACTGGAGATAGTTGTTTTGTTTTACTTTCAATGATCTAGTTTAGTTGACTCTCTCCCTGTTTTGTGATTTGTGACAAGAACTCAAGAATTGTAATATGCGTCCCACTGGAGGCATGCTTCACTCAATCTGCCTTTTATCGTGACTGTTTCTTTGTCCTTCATTTTCTAAAGTTTGAGGATGAAACGTGTCGTTTCAGAATTTTTTGGAGTTTCTATCAACACTTGGTATTCTCTGAGCTTCCTGGATCTTTGTATTTCTGTACATTTTAGAAAGATTCTAGACATTATTGTTTCAAATATTTCTTCTGTTTCAGTATCTTTTTCCTTCTGATATTCTAATGAGACATGCCTTCCATCTTTTGAAACTTACCTACAGATCCTGGATATTCTGTTGTGTTCTTAAAATTTGTTTACATTTTCCTTGCTTTTCAGTTTTGAAAGTTTTTATCAACTTACTTTCAAAATTCTTCTTTCCTTTCTGGTGTCAGCCTACTGAGGAAGAATCTATAAAAGCTTCTTCATTTGTGTAACTATGTTTCTAAATTTTAACAGTTCCTTTTAAATTTGCATAGTTTTCTCTGCTGGTGTGACCTCTCTCTTCTTCTGTGTAGCCTATTGTTTCCACATAAATGCTGAGCACATGCATCAGTTATTTTAAGTCCTCTGGTAGATGCCACTTCCGAGTCTGGTTCTGGAGGTTGCTTTGTTGCTTCAGTCGCCATTTATTCACACATTTGGTGTGATGTATCATGTTTGCTAAAAATCAAGCATGAGGCATTGGACCTGGGAACTGAAGCACAGAGGCCTTTAGTGTGAGGCTTCATGTAGCTCAGGCTAGGATTTGGGCTGTGTACAGCTGCATTAGAACTGAAGTTTCAGAGACGTGAAATCCATGTAGTGTTCTTGTTCCCATCTTCCCTGTTGATGCTGGATTTTTCTAAATGTTCCTCAGAGACACCCTGTGCCCGACAGGCTATAGCGATCCCCCTGGGTGTGCTGAATTCCTGTATGGTAAGGTCTGGGGAAGAGGAGGTGTTACAGGACGCTTTCATTAAATCTTATTGCTTGATTGAGCGAATACCCAGAAGTTGGGCCACAGAAGCAAAAGGAGAAAGACCATGCAAAGTTATGGGAAAATGAAACAGAACTTTCTTTTACTGTTAATCAGTTACAGAGAAACCTCTGAGTGTTCTAGGAAACATACCCACCCTGGGGGCACTCCTGGGTCATTAAAGGGCATTCTGGGTCCAATGGCTTGAGAGCATGCTGTTCTCCGGAGCAACCCTAGGCATCATGGGTCAGGAAGAGGGGTGGCAGCCACAGGCAGCTGGAGTCTGCGGCTAGGCTTGTTCTGGGCAGCTGCAGTCAGCTGCAGTCTTAGTAACCGGCCACCTGTCCGTGCTGGGACTCGGGGCCGGGGAAACCGGACTCATGAGATGCGCTGCGGAGGGGTCGCGCCAGCGTCCGAGGGACAGCCCTCAGGGACATAAGGGCTCTGCGTGTGCCTGGCCCGATTTCAGAAACAATCGGGGAGGGCGTCCAGGTCATCCTCCCAGAGGGGTCCTCGTGGAGTCTCAGCGGACTCATGAGGTCAGTTCACAGCGTGCGTGTTCCCCGTGGCCCCTTACGGAACAGTGAGACTCTACTGGAGGCCCTGGGACTAACACTGTCCTCAGCAAGATGCTCGAGGCCATGGAGGGCCGCGCCCTGCAGCCGAGGGGCCACTGTGGGAGACCCGCAGCCCTGTGGCCACCTCCCGCCTCAGGGACGCAGGTCACCCCTGATGGCCGGGAAGGACTAGAAGAGATGGAACCTCCCAGCGCGCTCACGCCCCATGCTAACTCCAAAAACGCTTTTCTCCTGGAATCGCCTGCAAGTCCCCGTTTCCCTGCTGCGTGGCCTTGAGAGGTCACCCCTCTAGGCACGGGCTCCACGCAAGATGCTTAGGTGGGGCCTCTGAGGAAGCCGGCGGGGGGTCGCAGCAACGGTGGACAAGCGTGCCTAACGCTGGCCATCTGGGCCAGGTGTTTAAGGAGGGAGGGAAGGGTGTGTGTGTCTCTTCCGGCATATTCTAGGCGCATTAGTGCCTGGTGAGGCACCTCGGGCTGCCCACGGCAGCGGAATCCCACCGTGGGGCTCATGCTCTCATTCTCAAAAGAGGGGTTCCTGGGGCGCCTGCCTGCAGGTCCCAGCTGGAGTTAAAACGCCCCCTCCCCTCCACCTTGGAACTAAGCTCCCCCTAACACTGTGCTGACAGCTCCTCTAAAATGACCTTGGGGCTGAGGCTAGCAGGGCAGGTGGGGGGAGGGGAGGGACACTGTGGGGAGGGTGGTGCGGTTTTGGGGGCGGTGTGGCCTGCAGGTGTGCAGACAGCCATAGAGGAGGTGTGAAGCTTTGGAGTCTGAAAAATGGGTGTGAATGTCATTTCTGCCACCTGATTTCTGGGCAGACCAGGGGAATCTAGACTTGATGGCAGTTTGAGAGTGCCTCTCCGCACGTGTGCCATGAAGACAGGTGACCTCCTTCTCGGCTGCGAGGCACTGATGAGCTCACAGCCAGCCCTGGGCGCAGCTGGCACTTAAGAGTGGGCCCGTGCGGAATGAAGTGTCATTTGGCCAGTTGCTGCTATTACTAAAAACCCTCACCC
>NW_004567110.1:3322938-3363525 GCF_000260355.1 Condylura cristata | reverse complement strand
TCCACCTGAGACAGCAGTGCAGGTGCAGGGACCTGCCTGTCCCCTGTTAGCGTGGCCCTGACCTTTGCCTAAACTGCCACTTTCTCAGGATCTGCTAAGCCAAGCCCAGTGATGTATTTCATTTTCGTACCACAGGCTTGTGGGAAACCTGACTTCATGAGCGGGTCCTCTGAGCCTCAGCACGCGTCCCTATTAGTTGCGTCAGAACCTGCCTCTTACCGCTGCCCCTTTTAAATTAAAACTTACCCACTTGCCGTTGGTTTATGCTACTCTGTAAGTCCGGTCCCGCCTGACCCAGCACCCCTCTAAAGTAGAAGGTGGTCATCCCCCTCCACGCTAATAACCCCTGTGCCGCAGACTAAGGGTTTCCTTAGTTTACCAGTTTGTTCTCTTTACTTATTTCTCCTCCACATGTGAGTGAAGCCATCTGGTAATTGTCTTCCACGTTCTGACTTATTGTCACCTCGAAAATATATTTTATGTGGACTGTTAGTTTTCACCCAATCTGGTAAAAGAAAAAAAAATCTCTAAAGGACAATGGGAAACAGCGCTGGGCTGAGAGCGTCCTGGGTTGCCTGCACCTCCCAGGGCGGCTGTGGGGCTGCTCTGGATGCTGGCGGAGGAAGGGGACGGAAAACAGAATCTGGACAAATCTGCCCCCACCCAGGTGCCCGCGCTGGCGCTCCGCAGGTCCAGTTCTTCTCGACTCCTCACTGCCTCACTGCTCCTGGGGTCGCCTCTGCCCCAGGCAGCTCCTCCCAGACCCTCTGGTCCAGGATGTTCTTTCTCCTGCCTCTTTTCTCTTTCAAAGTGGCCGTGGTCATGCTGGAAATTCAGTGGTCACTAAGGCTCTGGAGGATTGTAGGACTGAGCAAGGACTACAGATATAATTAAAAGAAGTGACTGGCCTGTGGAAATGTCTTTTTAGTTTCAATTTTTTTTCTTTAAATCGAATTTTATTGACTTGCTGTTTACTTACAAACTTATCTAATCTGGAGCACAGCTTCAACCCCAAGGGTCACACACGCTTCCCCCCACAGAGCTCCACTGCCAGTGGCCTGGCCTATGACCTCCTCTATGTCCATCCTGCCCTTTGCCCACCACTGTTTGTTCAGTTATTTTTGTTGGGTTTCTAGTTGTTGTTTTTTGGGTTTTTTTTTTTTTTTGGTTATTTGTGTTTCACAATGTGTTACCATGTGGTAACTGGCTTTTGCTAACATATTTCACTTAGTACAATCTTCTGAAGTTCCATTCACATGCCCCAAAAGACAGTTTATTGTTTTTAATAGCTGAGCAGTATTCCACTGAAGAGACATACCCCATTCTTTATCCAATCGTTTTTTTTTAATATTTATTTATTAATATTTATTTGTGCATACAGAACTGGGGTACAAGCCAGAGGCCCAGGGGCAGTGAGAGGCTTCACCAGAGACAGAGCGGGGAGCAGGACAGGCAGGCTGAGGAAGTCCACTGCTGAGGGGAGCAGCGGGTGGGTCAGGAGAGGTCTGCCGCACCCTGTGGGTCACCTCTGGGGCGGGATCGAACTCATGCTGCAGTGGCTTTCGCTTCTCAGTGCTGCGCTCTGACCTGCTGCGCCTCCAGGGAGGGCCTGTCCAGTCATTTTTAAGCAGCATGTTGTTAATGAAGGCAGGGGAGCACACCCAAGCACTGTTACCTGGATTCTTTCGAGGTGTGCCTGCACCCCCACGGTTGCTGCTACATGTCTTTAGCTCGTCAGCCCTGAAGAAGCTTCCAGTTCAGCTGATGTGGAGCCCTTGAAGGCCTCCAATGTCCCTCCATGCACAGAAACCTGGGCTTACTGTCCTTCTACCAAAGTCTGTGGTCACATGCAGGGGAAGGGAATGCTGACAATTGAAGCCAGGCATGGACATCAGGACCTATCCTTTGGGTTCCCTGAACCCCTCAGCAGGTGCCATCTGGGAATTTGGTCTGAGAGTCGGAGGTGTTTCTGAAATGCAAACACCATTGCCTTGTTTCATGGTCCATTTCCTCAAGGGATTGACTGTGGTTCATCCTGTTCCCTTCTTGCTCTAGAAGATGGTGGGGAAAACTGCCTGGGAGGTGGGTTAGCTGCACCCACGTGCCAGCCTCTCATGTTCCAGTGCCCTTCTGAGTTCTGCAAATAATTCTTGGATTCATCAAAGATGGACACCCAGGTACTGAATCCCAAACCTCTCTCCCCTGAGAACATGTACTTCCAAGTCCCCTCTTCAGCTCACTGCCTCTCATTTTTCAGAGGCGTTTACCTAGCATCCTCCCTGGGTCTTCCTGAGTCAACGCTGTCCGCTCCACCACATTCATCCCTCAGCCCCCAGGGGCTCCTTCCCAAATGAGGAGCAAGTCACCCACCCTGCCGGGGCCGCCTAGGGGCCTTCACTGTGTGTGCCCTGAGCTCTGGTCATGACTTTGTCATCTCTGGGACAAAGGAATCTGTTCCTTCCCTCCTCCTGACATGTGCCCCACACCAGCGCAGGTTCTCCTGGATACACACCAGGGCGTCGTCTGCGTGTCTCAGAAGATGGGGTGCTGTGGTTACCCTGCACACAGAGCCCTGTGGACTAGAAGGGGGCAAGCCTAAAGTTGGCCAGACGTTGAATGAGAAAGTTCCAGGCAAGTGTGCATGGCAGGCAGGTCTTGCAGGGTAAAAAGGACTTAGGAAAAACTGGGGAACCCCCTGCTGCCTTCCAGGGTTGATGGTCAGTGAGGAAGCCTTCTGTGCCCTCAGCCTGTGCCTTTCAGCAGGTGCCACTGAGGAGCCCGGAGACATCAGCTCCCACCTGGTAGAGGCAGCCCTGCCTCCTGCCTCCTCTCTCCTCCCTCTTCCCCTTCTCCCCCCTTTCTCTCCCGACTGGTGGGAGGGGCTGAAGCTCAGTGCACACCTGAGTCTGGGATTCTCCTCCCCTGTTCCCTTCTGTGAGGGCTGGGGCTGCTGAAGTGGGAGCCTCCCAGCCAGGACTCCAGTCTCCAAGGTCTGGGAATCATTCTCATTTCCCACTGAGGGCCACCAGTTCCCTCCCCCTCCCCACCCTAAGCTGCTTCCACCCTGGGGAAAGCCCTGGAGGCACACCCTGGCAAAACTGAATTGTAGGCCCTGGAAATGATCTCTGATCGCCCATGGCAGCGGTATTCAGACTTGACTGCCAACTCTTTCCCTTCCATTTCTCTATGGAATAACCCCGGCTGGGAACGGCAACTCTTTTCTCCAGAGCTTTAGACTCTTCAGCAAAGATGGAACTGAAGGAATGGAGGAAGTGATGCAGGCCTGAGCAAAACTAGCCCAGGCAAGCCCCCCCCACCCCCCCACCAATGCAGGGTAGGTTGAAGAGGGACAATGCACATTTAAATTGATTGGATAGTGGGAATGGAGTGGCCCAGGCTGATTGGACTGGAAGCACCAGGGAATGAGACATCTATTCCTGGAAACCTGTCCTTGGGTGGTTGAACTGTGACCCAGGCTGTGACATCTGTTAATCTTTGAAGCCATTTGCTAAGTTGAATTTGCACGGGCTCTGAATTTGTGCGGACTATGACGTATGTAAAGGCCAATAAGGCCTATATATTCCCTGACATTCCTTTGTTCGGGGTCTCACTCCAGCCCTCAGGGAACGGCTTGACCCTGGCTAGCCAGCCCAATAAACTGCCTTGCGGTTTGCATTCTTGTGTGACGCTCTGTCTTTCGCAGAACCCGAGTTCTCGGACCCTAACAGAACCACTTTGGTGTTAACTACATCACTAGAGCTCAAACTCAGGTCTCAAGTTTTCTAGAGTGCCTATCTCTGTACTTACCATTTTGCAGAACATCCGTTGCAGGTAACATATATGCAGTAGCTATAGACACATGTATATTCAAGGGGAGGTTATAGCAGGCACACGCAAGCCTGAGACAAAGGTTATTTTATCGGCCATCATAAATTTCATCAAAGGCAGGACATAAAATCGGAAATGAAAGAACTGAGACAAAGTCATGACAAAGTAGTTACCCTGGTTTGAACTCAGGGTCTAAACTTTTCTAATCTATTTTAACAAAAGTCTATGTTCTGCCTATGTAAATCAAATATTTCTATTAAATGATTTGTTATAAAGCCCCCATTGAAACAGTTGAAAAGAACGTCTGGCAGCAGGAAGGTGCTGGTGGGATAATTCTGGGTCCAGACTTACTATTTGCATTAACAGAGAAAGAGACTCTGCAGCATTTTAATGAAAATTTGAAATGAAACTAAATTAGGTATTAAAATTAAGTGTAATTTCTCAGGCTAAGAATAGGGGAAAAAACATATTGAGAGGAGTTCTTTATAGCTTAGAGACATGAGAATAAAAGTTTAACCCAATTTAGTTATTCTTAATGTGTCTCTCTTAGCTGGAGATACCATCTTCGTCTTATCCTAATTGACTTTCCCTATCTCTCTCCCATTAATAACTGTTTGAATGAAATATTGGGCAAGCGGAAATGACCATAATGGATTCCTGTTCTGTGGAGGATTCGGCATTTCTGGTGGGTGGAGAATGATGGTTGTGGAGACCCTGGCTCACCAGTTCCCCAAAAAGAAGATGGAGGGAATTAAATAAAAACAAAAAACACCTCATTCTTTAAGTTTCAGATCCAAACGGAACTCACTGGACGATCCTTGATTAAGATTGACTCTGTGGAATATTCCACAAGTGCCAGAGAAAAAGTGAGGGAAACAAATAAACAAGAAGACAACAAAAAGTTGTTTCTACCTTCCCAAAGGGACAGAAGTTGTGAGAGAGAACAAGAAGGGGTGACACAGTGCCCTGTGGCCGTGGTCTCCGTGGTGCGATCTGTGCTGGGGTCAGGCCGGGAGGGACCAGCTCCTCCTGGGTGGTCAGTGCCAGCGTCAGGGGGGTGGCAGCCAGGGCAGGTGTCCCACCGGGAGACAAAGCTTGGGAGGCGGAGTGACTGCCCTGGGAGGCCCAAGCCTGGGGCTGAGAACAGCCTGTCCCTGCAGGAGCTCAGGAGCGCTGAGGGGAGAAGCCTCAAGGGGGAAGCCAGGTGGTGCCTCCAGATCCAGAGCCACTTTTCTGTTCTTGAGAACTATGAGGGGAGGGGGGTCCTTCCGGCCCTCTCAGCTGGTGGCGCACACAGCCAGAGCTCTGAATGCCAGCGGAAGCACAAGCGCTATGCAAGCTGAGGCTTGGGAAAACCCCTCGAATATAACCCCCCCAGCTTTCCTTGCCTTGAGCCCTGCGTTTGGAGGCTTGGCAGGCGGTGGCAGAGCGGGCAGGTCTGTGTGCTGAGGCACCCAGGAGGAGGCAGAGACCAGCCACCTCCCAGCAGCACTGGACAGTCAGAGCTCACCAGCCTGTGTCCACGGCCCCACCCCGAGGAATGGGGAGTGGGCCTCCAAGGAAGCTCTCTGGGAACTCTGGTCAAGAAAAACAAGAGCACCGGACAGAGGGAGCAGGCAAGGGGTGAGGCTCCTCGGTTAGCAGACTGACAGGCACACTGCCTAGGGGCTAGCAGGGAGCAGGAGGGGACTGCTGCACCCTGGGGCCACTCCCTGGCCAGGTGGAGCAGGTGCAGACAAGGCTTCTGCTGCAGCTGCTCCTTAGCGGTGCTTTGACTCTTGGCTCCACCTAGGAGGCCTCTATGGAAAGGTTTGTGCATTGAGAGCATGCTTGCCTTTACATGGCAGAACCCACTTAGAGCAGGCAGGTTTGGGGGCCCTGGGGTGTCCCTCACTCTGCCCTTCACACACCCTCTGAACTGTCTCTAGGAAATTCCGCTGGCGGCTCTTCTGACTCCTGGCCGCTCCTGCGGTTTGCTCTTTCTAACAGGTGTTACTATCTGCAAACTGGCTGCTGTTTTCTTTATTCATCATTGTTTTGTCCCAATTTATGTGACCAGCTGCAAGAAAGGAAGGCGGGAGGCAGAAAGGCTGAGCAAGCAGCTGAGACGGAGCCCCTAGAGTGGGGTCCGCAGCTACTGCCAACTCAGTAAGGGGGAAGGGTCTTATATAGATTCTAAACTCAGATTCCCAAGGGGGTGACTCATCGCTGTGTCCTTGATGGGAGGCCCAGTTCGCTGTCACCTTCAGCTAGTCCCATCCAGGATGCAAGATCAGTTCATTACCACTTTATCAAGCTTGGATGCAAGGCTCAATTCTTTCCCGCCCTAATTCAGCCCTTGTCAGTAAATCTTTGGTCACTCCCAACATCCATGAAGTTCCATCATCTGCTAAAAGGCATAAAGAAAGCTGAAAGCGACAGCGCAAGCAGCAGAATCAGACTGATGTGGCCCCTGATTTTGGAAGCAACAGTGCGCCGAGAAGGGCCCTGGGCCCGTGCTCAGAGCACAGAGGGTCGGTGGGCAGCCTGCAGGGCACAGGACCCTGGACACAGAGGTGGAGGCTGTCCAGAGGGATCTGGAAACCAAGCGAAGAGGATGCCTCGACTGCTCCACCCAGAAGGAACCATGAACTTGACTACCGGCCAGTAGACACTTCCCAAACTCCAATCTGCACAGTAAAAAGTTAGGAAAGATGAGAAAAGAAAAATACCAATAGTCTAAGGACAGTCTTGTGGAGAAAGTTTAGTGTGGGGTTCCCAGGGTTAAAAGCTCAGCCTCTTCCTAGCCTAGCACACACAGGCAAGTTTCAAACAGACCAAGGGCCCTGAAGTTACCATGGGAACCAGGCCTGGCGCCCCTGGGCAGGTGGGAAGCAGGGTGATTGTCATCGAAACAGGCCAGTAAAGCCCACCAGTGGCCTTTATGGGCTCATTTAAATTTTAAAGAAACGCAGAGGCCAGACACTTTAACAGGCAGAGGCCAGCACAGACCTGTATCTTAAATCCTGGAGGCAGCCCTCAAACTCAGAGTATGGGAAAGAGCTAAACTTTGCTTTCAGCAGCAGGGAAGCCCCTCCTGGTCTTGCCTCGCCTCTCAGCAATCTCAGTAACTCAAGACAGCTGCCTTCCTACTTCTCATACAGCCTCCCTTGAATTCTTTCCCCCTGCAAGCCATGGTCCCTTACAGCCTTTGACCTCCCTCAAAAGGCAGATCACCTGTTCAGAAAGTGGCCTTGGAACAATGGGATATCCCTGCTCAAAAGTCTTGCAAAAGCATTGGAATGTTGCCAGTGGTTAAAAACTAACAGGATGTTGTCGCCCTGGGTGTTGTCAGACACCCAGGTGCCAGCAGGACATTACTTGCAGTTACCACTTGCATGAAGGAGGATCCGAGTGACGAGTGACTCATCCTAGTGGACTACATATTTTGGAATCTTCCCAGCCCGCAAATTTCGCTATGTAAGACCCTCTGTTCAGAGGGTCGGGGTCCATCCCGTCTGGGCGAGACCACTGTGTCTGTGCACTCCAGGGATCGGACCCCAGCCCGGGCTAGCAATGAAGGCGAGTCCTTGTCTTCTGCATCGGTCTGTGTCTCGGCATTTCTTGGACTCCAACAGTATCTAGGCATAAGCCATAACCCTCTCACAAAAATGAACTCAAAATAGATCCTTTTGGAATTAACTGCAACACTCTACAACAGCTAGGAGGTAACAAGAAAGAAAATCAAAATGAAAAAATGGATTTAGACTTGTTGTTAAGTACACCACCACCAACACACTGCTTCAAAGAAGAAAACTGATTCTTACGGCTTCGTTAAAATTCACAACTCTCATCTGCCAAAGACACTTTCACAAAAAGAAAGTAAAAGCCATAGACTGGGAGAGTACAAAGCACAAAATTGACAAAGGACTTGGACCTGTGCTATGAAAAGGACTTCAAACACGGTAACAACCCAAATGAAAAATGGCCACAACTTTGGAAGCGGGATTTCACTAGGATAAACAGATGGCGCGTAAGCATATGAAAAGGCACGCCATCACTGGCTATTTGAGATTTGCAAATTAAAGCAGAGGAAGCCTTGCACACCTAGCAGAATAGTTAAGGTGTGCGCAGGCTGAGGCTCCAGGCGGCAGCAGGCCTATCCTCGCTCATGGACTGCAAAATGGGTAAAGCACCGTGGCAAACAGTCTGGCAGTTTTTTCCAAAGCTAAACTTAATCTCACAATATGATCCACCTGTCATACTTCTAAATACTTTCACTATTGTGTTGAAGACATATGTTCTTACAAAATCTGGATACAAATGTTATGGCAGTTTTATTGATAATAACTGAAAGCTGGAAGCAAACAACATGTCCCTCAATAGACTAGTAAATCCGCAAACAGTGGTGCATCTGTACAGCAAAGTATGATTTAATGATAAAAAGACTCATCAAGACACAATAGGGATACAGAGAAATTTAAAATGCATATTGCTAAGTAAAAGAAGTCAGTCTGAAAAGGACAATATATGATTCTGTAACAGGGGGTCCCTAGGAAAAGGGAAAGTTCCAGGTTCCCTGCCCCACCCAGAAGGAGGGTGGAGCTGAGCAGAGAAAAGGGGGAGAAGAGAAGGAATCTAGGGAGAGAGAAAGAAGGCAGCAGGATGGAGAGCCAGAAGGAGGCCTGAGGAGGCCGCATGGAGCAGCGAGCATGTGAGGAAGAAGCCGGGCTTGTTTCCTGGCCCTGGACTGGCTAAGGCAGATGTGGGTGAGAGACCTGCAGGGAGGTGAGTGTGGCCGTGTTTATCCTGATTTTGATTGTGCTCTTTTCCTCTCAGACTTGTCTGGCCATTTCTGACCCTTTTCCATGGGTCCCCGCCAGAAGGTGCTTTAGTCTTGTGGCGGCTTTCAGGCCTTGCTCTGGGCCAGTCCCTGTGGGGTGGACTTTGGCCCACGAGGGGATGGGTCACTTCAGGTGTTTGATTTAGACATTATATTCTTTGTCTTCGCTATTGTAGACTCACTGTGTTAAAGTCCCTTTTCATTAAAGTCTTATATGTTTTGTCTTGATGTGGCGGATGGCAGAACCCACTTAGAGCAGGCAGATCTGGGGCTTCAGGGGTGCCCCTCTCTCCCTGCCCTGTAACAATTCCAACTCTATGACATTCTAGAAAAGGTGAAGCTGGAGACAGGAGAAGTGCTAGTGGCTTAGCAGGATGGGGCATTGGTCAGTGGAGCATGGAGCACATTTGGGGCAGGAGATGGCGGCAAGATCTCCCATGGATATCGGTAGGTGGTTGGTTAATAAGGACTTAGGCAGACGGCAGTTTGTCCGGGCCCTCACAAGAGGATAATCCTGCAGCTGTCTGCCGTAATCTGGAAAGTTGACGTAGAGCCCTTAACCGGGGCCAGCCATGGCTTCTTCAGACAGGCTCACTACACCGTGCTCTTGCAAGGCTGGTACCTTGAAAAGAGCCCCACGGGGGGAACAGGCCTGGGCTGTACAAGTCAATGACCGGGAAGGGATAGGGGAGGCCTCAGTGTCCCAGGCCCAGCCAAAGCCCCCGTAGTCAGACCTCCTGGATGACCTTGTCCAGAGAAGAGGCTACACACGGGGCCTCTGCAATCTGCTGAGTTTTTCTATAACTTGCAAACAGATCAAAAAAAAAAAAAGAAGGCTGTTCATTTAACAATAAACTGAGGGGAAATACTCAAATGTTTTTTTCCGTGAACAACAAGAGTCAACAAAAAATGCATCCATGTCTCTGGTACTTTTTCTGATGTGGATTCAACAGCCAGAGCACAAGGTCGCTCAGATCTCACCAGGACACTGGGAACGTGGGGGATTGGTCTGGTGACTTCATCGACAGTATCAATCCAGACACGCCGCAAGTTGTTTGTGTTCGTAAGTGAACTTGCTCTTCATTTGGCTTAGCTATTGAGAACTTGCTCTGAAAACCTAGCTCAGGGCCCTCCCTGGTGGCGCAAGGGGTTGAAGCGCTCTCTCTCCTCTGTCCCTCTGTTCGCTCTCTGACTCCATAGAAGGATGCTGCCTACGAAGAACTCCAAGGGCTAGTGGGGATTGCAGTGGATGATTTGCTGGGAGTTGTGCATAATTTACTTGCCTCGGAAGGCATAAGCTAATTTTGAACAAATCCCTTTGCTGTCATCTAGCATAACACAGCCAATTTAGATAAATCCTTGAACTGGGATTCCTCGTGCATAATACAGTCTCCTAAACAAAGGAAGGCAGACTCAGGACATTAATAGTATCCAAATGATTGCTTAGGTTTAATGCCAAGCTCCTTTTAAAAAAGTCCAATTTTTAATCTCAATTGTGCAAACAAAGCCTCAATCAGGAGACTAAGAGTGTTCAAGAGACTGCTAACAGGACAAACCGGCCTGCATGGAAGCAACAGGGGCCGTCCTTCTCGCCTGCTTTGACCAAAAGATCTGGCTGCTAATTGGACGCTAATTAGAAGGAAAGAGCCATTGTAGTGCTTTTCATCAAGATGTCATAAGAATATATATATCTTTGCTAACTTTTCCATTTTGGGTGGTCCATGGGGACAAAGGGCCCTTGGCTACATCTTTTTTTTCCTTTGCTATTTACTTTTGAGCCCTCCCTGGTGGCACAGCAGGTTAAAGCACTAAGAAGCTAAAGCCACTTCTGCATGAGTTTGATCCCCGCCCCAGAGGTGATCCCCCATGGCGCGGCAGACCTCTCCTGACCCGCCTGCTTCTCCCCTCAGCCATGTACTTCATCACTCGGCCTGTTCTGCTCCCCACTCTGCCTCTGGTGAAGCCTCTCACTGCCCCTGTACCTCTGGCCTGTACCCCAGCTCTGTATGCATAGATAACTCTTTAAAAAAAATTATTTTTATTTCCTAATGCACACAAGAGCTGGGATATAGGTCAGAAGTGCCATGGTTGAGAGGATTCACCAGCAACAGAGGGGGGAAGGGGCAGAACGGGTGAATCTACTGAAATCCATTGCTGAGGGGAGCATCGGGGAGACGAGAGTCTGCTGTGCCATGTGGGTCCCTCCCTGCCTAGACTCAAACCCAGACACAGTGGCCGGTGATAGCTTGGCAGCACTGAAAATTAACCCCTGCACCACCCGAGAGGGCCCCTCTCTCTTTTTTTTAATGTTCATTGTTTAGATTGAAATGCAACAGGACTTCAGTTTTCCCAGTTTATCTCTAAAAACAGCTCATAGGAATGGTTCTTCTCTATAACTGTGCCCTGATAGTTAGAGTCAGGGGTTTGGGCTATTATAGCTCTGGATTGTAGTTACTTAATCTTTCTGAGCTCTAGTTTCCGTCAGTAAAATGGAAATGGTCATACAATTTCTTCACAATGTTGTTGGGAGAATGGAATTAAATATGCATGGAAAGGACTGAGTTCCAGGGCAAGTTAAAGCTAATTAAGCAGTGTCGGGGCAGTGCAGAGGGTCTAAGGAGCTGGGGAGGCCTCTGAGGTAAGGACAGTATGTGGGAGAGGTGCTCTCCGAAACACTCCAGCACGCAGGCTGGCTTTCCGGGAGGATTTTACGAGACCCTGTGTAACAGGGGGTCCCCAGGAAAAGGGGAGGTGCCAGGTTCCCTGCCCCACCCAAAGGAGGGTGGAGCTGAGCAGGGAGGAGAAGACCTGGCGCAGAGACCGGAGAGGAAGGAAGAGGATGAAGAGCCGGACAGAGACCTGAGGGAAGGGAGCAGAGACGGGTGAAGCTCTCGTTGCCCGGCCCGGACTGGGGGGCACAGACGTGGGCGAGGGACCGCGGGAGGGGACTGTGGCCGCGTTTATCTTGGTTTTGATTTGCTCTTTCCCCCCAGACTTGTGTGGCCATTGCTGACCCCTTTCTGTGGGTCCACCTGTAGGTGTTTCAGACTGTGGCAGCTCTCGGGCCATGCTTGGGCCAGTCCCTTTGGGGTGGACTCTACCCACGAGGGGACGGGTCACTTGGGTGTCTGACTGAGAAACTATATTGTCTTTCCTGTACTGCACACTGATTGTATTAAAGTTCCTTCCCATGAAAGGTCTTGTTTTGTCTGATGCGGTGATGGCAGAACCTATTTAGAGCAGGCAGGTTTGGAGGTTCAGGGGTGCCCCTCTCCCTACCCTGTAACAGATTTGGTTAGATTGGAGTCATCTATGGTTAGTCAGCCCCACGGGGGTAGTTGGCCTCCCTTGGGCAAGCTTGGGGCTCAGGGGTGCCCCTCTCCCTGCCCTGTAACACCTGGACAGGGAAGGTAAAAGGAGAAACGCACGGGATAGACCCACTAGGAGAAAGAGCGAGCCATGAGGTCGGATGACGACATTTGGTAATACACAAAGGCTTCACGCCCAGGCGCGGGTCCGGGCTGCGTCCTCGCCTCTTCCTGGCATCGCCACCTGGGCATCTTTGCTTCTGTCCTTTCTCCTCTCCATAAGCGTTTCTTTCCTCTTCAAAGAAAGGCGTGCTCCTCTCTGCCTACTCATCTGAGGGCGTGTGTGTCCACAAGTTCCTTCTATGGCGCCCTGGGACAGGAGCCCGAGGTGGCGAAAGGGCTACAGGTGAGCAGCCGCTGCAGCCGTGATCGTGGAAGCAGCGGCTGCAGGGAGCCCAACTCGCCCACGCTGCGGCTTCTCAGGGATGCTGGTGCTGACAAGGGTGTTGAAAGTATGCTGAAAATAAGAGCGGAGGCCATTGTTCCGGAAGCCGGAAAGACCGGACTATGGACAACAGCCCTGGGCCCCCCATGGTGGGACACGCGCCCCCCAATTCCCTCCCTGGCCATTCTGATCTCCAACTCCTGCCTCACTCTTGACACTTTCAAAAAAAAAAAAAAAAAAACACCAGACATATAACTGTTAAATATTTATCAGGGACTTACAGTGTGCCAGGTCCGGGCCTGGCCATGGGCTGGCAGAGGCTGACGACGACAAGTGTTTGTGTTCCTTTGCGAGGCTGCCGATCCGGTGAGAGGAGCAGAAGCAGTTACCTGCTGACTGGACAGGCTGTGCCTTGTGCTGCGAACGCCACACGTATTGGAGTCCCACTCAGGCGCTGGCGCCTTCCCCGCCTGGCTGTGGGAGAGGCTGGAGGAAGAAGCTTGCCACGACACCTCCGGGCAAACTCGCACCCCTTGCTCTGATGCTTTATTAGGTTTCAACGCGCCTTGTGTTCAGTTTCTGACTGTCAGCATGTGGAAGCCTGTGGACACACTCTGGAAATGTTAAGGAGGTTGGTTGATAGACACACCTAGACTTCAAAAGCAATAGAAATTAAGATACAAGTGTTATCTGGAGACCTGAACATGCTCAAAATAACCTGAGACCGTGCATTTGAGTCCTCTGAGGGGACTTACGTGAAATATCAAATGGCATTCTCCTCTTCGAGAGATTTCTATATAATTGGTTCTCAATGGGCCGGGGCATGTCTTTCTAGTCGATTAAGTGATTTGAATGCACAGCCAGGACCGAAGGCCATCAGCTTAAAAATACACTGAAGAGATCAAAGAAAAGCCTCAGAATGGAGTCCAGAGATCCTTCTCCAACGTGAGAGAATACGTGTGTAGGGATTGTCGCACGGGGACAGCGAAGCCTTGAGAAGCACACACTCCCCCTGGGAATCAGGGAATAGCAGTGATGTGAGAACTGGAGCAGCGGCCTCTGGGAATCCGGAAATGGGACCTGAGTGGAGTCCAGGAGAAGAGGAGATGCTCTCACTGCGGGGGAGAAAAACAACTCTAGAGCCAGCACCACATGAGAAACCACAGGAAAGGCTTATCCAGGTCAACCAGACACTGACTCACGCGGGGGCCAGCTGCCACCCCCAGACGGCGTCCACCCACCTCCGATGGTCACGTGCCCAGGTTCTCATCCATAATGTACGATCAGGTGACAGTTAATTTAGCTCACCAGGTACTGTCTGGGAACTTGAGATCCATCTACTCTTCCAATCATCAATTTCAACAAACTGACATCACTACAAATTTCTTGCAAAGAGCTGTCTCTGACGGAACAGGCAGGCCAGACTGATGGCTGGAATGACTGGGGTAAAGCTCACCCCGAGGGCATGTGGTGGGGCACACCGGAGAAGCCGTCCTGCAGGACAAGGCCTCGCATGGACTTTTCCTTTGAGTGAGGTAGCAGGCGCTAGTCTCCCGTCTTCCCCAGGGAACCACCATAGTATTGCCAGAGTCCGAGGGTCTATCTGTTGTTTTTTCTTTTCGCTGTACTCCACATAGGAGCGAGATCATCTGGTATTTCCTTTTATTGTCTTATTCCACTTAGCATCATCTCCTCAGGGTCCATCCATGTTGTCACAGATGACAAGACTTCATCTATTTTATGACTGAGCCGGGTGGAATTTGCAGTCAGTTTCATCCAGTCGGTAAACCTCCCCTAATGTGAGAGCCAAAGTCCGCTGTTCTGTAGGTGAGAGCTTCTGTGGAATTCCGTTTTCCCCCAAAAGCACTACTGACTGGTCTGTGAACTGGAACACATCAAATTTACTCCAAGGCTCAACTGTCCAGCGTGGAAAACCGGTGGTCACAGAAGCACTGACTGACCTTACGAGGGTTTCCTGAGTTCCTGGCAAAGAGGCAACAGCTGGCACGCTGTTCTGATCTATCATCATTTCTGCGTTTCACCTTACTTACCTCAGTGACCAGGGTTAGTGTATTTCCTACATTGTTTATCAAGCCTTGAGTGTGTGATAAAGCATGCACGATAAAAATAAATAAGCAGCATCCTTGCTCAAGAGGAACAAGGAGCGTAAGCCCGGGTGGAGAAACAGAGGCAGCCGAAGTTTGTGATTAATATGACACAGGCCTCCCATGCTCTGTGGAACAACCTTTCGTGGATTGGCGCATCCATTCATCACATCACTAGTTTTTAGGGTTCCTCCTGTGTTTGCCCCCAAAGCAGCTTTCCGGTAGTAGAAGCTCCACGCAAGATTTGCAACAAAGCGGTGGACAACCCGTTCATTTTCACTCTGCAAACCCTGCATGGAAGCCTCTCTATGCTCTGCGCTGCACTGGATCTGACATCAACACTGAGGGTGCAACGTGGGACCGACTTCCGGTGTCGCTGACCTGGCCCAGTGACACCAGGCCGGGGAGCGGCTTTCGTGCCCCTTGGATAGGTTTTGTCTTGGAATGAAAACCACACAGACAATTTAGGGCTTGAGCGCCTCGGGTCGCGGAGGCGCCAACGCACGCAGGCTTCTCCCGCTGGTGGCCGGCGCCTGCCGTCTGCCCCCGCCCCGCCGCCCACCTGCACCTGTGTTCCTTGGCCTCCCGGTGGCCAGGACGCAGCCGATCCTCAGGATGCCCGTGCCAGCTTGCCGCGGCCTCGAGAGGGCCCTCCTTGCGAGAAGGCGGCGGCCCATGCTGGCAGTGCCCCTTCTCGTTGGAATTCCAAGCGGGGGTCAGGTCCAGACCTGAGACCAAGGACCTGCTTGGACCCTGCCCCGCCCCGCGCCCGCACCCCGGGGTCTGCGGGCGCACCCACACGCCAACACTAGTGCTCGCTTCTGCTCACTCGCCCGAGTTTCCTTGTGACCTGGTCTCCCCTGGCTGACTGAGAGCAAGGTGAGGCAGCGCCGCCCTCAGAACTCAAGGCTGCGCCCCGAGACCCAGCGCCGCGCGGGGTGTCAGCCATGCGGATGAGAGCGGGGCGGGGCGCAAAGTCGGAGCGCAAGCTTCTCCTTCCAGCACGCCCCAAACTTTCTGAAAGAGTAAATGGCCCGGAAATGTCCAGTGCAACTAGATTCCAGGTCCAAAACGGGTTTGGAGGCTGTCGGTGCTTCAGTGACCTTGCCAACTCCGCTGCAAGGTGACGGGGAATGTGCGCGTTTTCGTGAGGCGGCGGCTCTCGCAATCGGCGCCTCTCACACGCGACCTCCGCTGCAGCCGCAAAAACTGAAGCTGATTGCTCCGGCCCGCCATTTCCTTCTCATAAAGTGGGGTAAGGACACCTCCGTGGAGACCATCAGGGTGCGGTCAGGTGTAGCTGCGTAACAGCTCACAGCAGGTGTTGCGTCCCGGTGACTTTGTGTCACCCTGGGGAGGGACGGGGAAGTGCAGGCTAGGGCCTGTGTGTGCATCGGGTGGGGTAGTAATTAAGGTGAAGGTGCCTCGGAGAGCGGGGATTAATTGAGCGGTGCAAAACCTGTCAATGGGTCCTCAGCTGATTGCC
Source organism: Condylura cristata (assembly GCF_000260355.1). Lineage (NCBI taxonomy): Eukaryota > Metazoa > Chordata > Mammalia > Eulipotyphla > Talpidae > Condylura > Condylura cristata. The sequence goes on along the minus strand of NW_004567110.1, from coordinate 3,347,531 downwards.
ATCTTCACCCTGCACAAAGCTGCTCCAGCAGCCGCGGGAGGCGCAGCCTCTGACTGGAACAGCCCAGCGGGTGGCTCAGCAGCTCTCAGTCACAGGGGGGTCGGGAGTATCCAGGGCAACCCGCTTCCACCTAGACAGGAGCCTTTGTGGGGGCTGTGCTGTCTGAAGACGAGGCTGTGTCTGAGCATGGCTGAGCCAGCCGGGTCACCTCGGGGCCTCCTGTGTCGGAGTTTGTCCTTGGCTTGGTCAGGGCGGGGCCAGGGAGGCAGGACCAGCTGTCATCTGACTTGATGTCACCAGCGCTCAGGACCAGGGGCGGGGAGGTGTCTTCTTGTGTTTCTGTGACCAGGCTAGAGTCCAGGTGGTCAGCCAGAAGTTGGTCCTAGGCACCCTATCACTGTGGCCTTTTCGCTCTGGCTGGACCTCTCCTGGGGCACAAGGCCCCCAATCGACTTGCATGCTACTAGGTTGGGTGTCTGCAATCACCAGCTAATGCCAACATGCTCACACCAGGTGTGACTAACTCTGCAGGACCTCAAGCGCACCTGTCCACCCTGGCTAATGTTGTGCATGGGTGAGCTCACTCCCCAGTAAGGCCCACAAACAGGTCAGCAGAGCACAGTGTGCTCTGTCCTGCAAACAGCTGCAGCCCACTACTTTGTGTCAAATAGAAGCTACGAGAAGCCCCAGGCCTGGTACAAGCGTGCACCCCACCCCCTGCCTCAGCCAGGCCTCAGGCTCCTGCTTTATTCTCTCCCTGCTCTGAGTCTCCTACATTCCGGCAAATGTAGCGGTCAGCGCGTCCCTTGGTGGGTTAGCAGCCAGGTTGGTCATGTGCCCAGGTAAAGGTGGAGACCTCCTAGAGGGCACGAAGGGAAGCAGGTGAAGGTCAGGAGCGGCTGAAGAGCCCGGCACCCACTTCTGTGTCCTTCCCACCTCTTTGTCAGTCACTCTATCCCTGGACCGGTGAGGCCAACTTTCTTCCTTTTATCTTCTTGTACTCTCTAGCCAATACTATCTGCAAAACTTGAAAAGTAAATCAAATCAGAACGTGTTTGGAAAATGTCATAGTTCCTATACCGTTTGGAATGGATGAAACCTTAGGGCGAAATCAGTGGTTGATTCTCATCAGGGGTGGTGTGATGGTGGAGTCACCTTGTCATATAACCCAAAGGCTGAGGGTGGCGTTGAGGGCCCAAAGGCTTGGCGTGGCTCCAGAAGAGTTACAAAGGGCCATCAGATGAGACAAGAGCTGGGGTCAGAGGAGAGATTGGCCCCAGCGTGCTGCAGTCCAGCCAGGGAGAGGTGGAGTGGAGGGAAGTGTGGAGCCTCTGGAGCCAGAGCCACGACCCAAGCTGAGGGCCCTCGAGCAAAGTCTTATCTCTCCAAGCGTTACTTGAACACTTTGCAGTGACGCCTTCCCACTTTGCAGTGACGCCTTCCCTTGGCTGTGGTGGGAATTGCACCAGGTCTCAAGATTCAGCCCACGGATTGCTTTCTCGCCTCGCTGCCTCTCCTAGTAATCAACAGGATGTGAAGGAAGCGTGGACGGCAGATACTTCTGAGAAGCCACTAACAAGGGCACTTGCTTGCCCCTCTCGTAACACGCATAAGGTGATTGCTGCTTTTGACACAAACCTGGCCCCTCAGAGAAATCAGGGGCTTAAGGAAGCAGGAGATTTCTATGTCAGGTTCTCAAATCTTCCCTGAAGACAAGTGTAATTCTGAAAATTCTTCCTAGCTGACATCTTTCTGTGTTCCAGTTCCTAGAAGTGGGCTTGTCTCAGAAAGCTGATCAAGGACATTCATGGTCAAGAACATTCACAGTCCAGGACATTCGTGGTCATAGGCATTCATGGTCTCAAGCAAATGGTCAAGGGTGTTCAAGGTCATGGACATTCATGGTCACAAATATTTATGGTCAGGGCAGTTATGGACAAGGGCATTCATGGTCACAGATATTCATGGTCAAGGGCATTCATGATCAGGGATATTCATGGTCAATGGACATTCATGGTCAGGGATATTCATGGTCATGGACATTCATAATCAAGGACATTCATGGTCAAGGGTGTTCATGGTCATGGACATTCATGGTCACAAACATTTATGGTCAAGGGAATTCATGGTCACACATATTCATGGTCAAGGCTCTTGTGAGTGATATGCGGTCACCCTGTGCAGTCCCACTAGTAACATGCTCAAACAGTTAGGAAATCCTGTTAGAAAGGCCTTGCCTGGGGAGGCTGCACTGGCTCTCGGGAAAGCATGTGGTGTACTGGAGGGCGTGTCAGGGCAGCTACAGTTGTCTAACCCCCCAGGCTTTGACTGCAAGCCATCTCTGAGGCAGGAGCACTGAGCACAGGGCCTAGAACTTTCCTGGGAGTTGAAGGCAGGGAGGAGGTGGCTACTGCAGAAGCCTCTGGCTGACCAGCAGCAGGAACGGCCCAGCCTGGGTGGTTTTACTCCCACAAATGGAGCCCCAACATCCTGTCCACTAACCCCCCCACCCCCACACGGGGCTCAGCCGCTGTGACTTTGTTCTCACTTTCGAAACAGGAAATCCATCAGCCACTCCCCGCCCTGTGCCTCCCTGTGCTGCCCCTTCTGCCGACTGTCGCCAGCCCAGGAGGAGCCCGATTTGTTACAGTGGCAGCATTTTTTTCTTAAGGCCAATACTGATGGTTCCAGAAAAGTAATGACGAAAAAGCACCTTCTCCCCAAACTCTCCTGTCAATAGAAGGGAAAAAATAGAAGGAAAGAAAAAATACCTGCCTGGCATCGGTATTGTAAATGGAGCCATCGAAACCCCCTCTGGGTTTTTATGATAAATACGCACACCAGGCAGGTATTTGGGTGAAAAACTATTTCTATTTTAATGCAAGAAAGACAGGCCAATGCATCAACCTCCTGCCTCTTAATTCTCATAATGTGTTGCCTTGCTCAGCTCACCCTCCTTTTTGCTATAGGAAAAACTTTTTAACTGTGTCTGTGACATGCACTTGGCCTGAGCTGGGTCCTGGTTCAGGGAGGAACCCCAAAGGGAGGTCCCCAGGTAACACCCCATCGCTGAAAGTCAACCCCATCGCTGAAGGTCATTGCTGAAGGTCAACCCCACCGAACCTCTGCTCCTCTGCTGAAGGTCAATCACTGAACCTTTGCTCCTCTGTGCTCGGGCCTCCTGCTGACTTTGTGTGAGCTGATGAGCTGGTGAGGGGGTGACTCTGCCCACCATGCCACCCCACCCACCACAGAGCTCTGACCCTGTCCTTCCGCTTTCCCAGGTCCTCTGGAAATCCCAGTGAGCATAGTTTCAACACAACTGTTTCTGCTGGAATTCCTAGGGTTTTCTAAATGGGGCTGGGCAGCTGATTGGTCATGCTCTTCCTGATACTGACAGAGGGCACTAAAGCTGCAAACAAAGGCAGGAGTGAAGTGACACACAGCATCCAGGAGGGAGCCGGGGCGGCTCGGGACCCTCTGTCTGCAGCATGGATGCTCCCTGGCAGCGCAGCCGTGAGCATTTGGTCCTCAGACAGGAAGGGCACAGGTCAGGGCGCCCCTCTGAATTGCCACCGGCTCATGTTCTGGGAAGCTATTTCATCCTGGAGTGACAGGCCGTGTCTCATGTGCCCAGGAGGGTTGCTTTGAGTCGAGATGTCATTGCTGGACATTCAGTCTCCTTTCCAGCTGTCAGATCCTTAGCTCAGCCCAGGACAGAGCCTCGCTACCCAGCCTCTTAGTCCACGGGTGTCCCTGAGTTGCCACAGGGCCCTTAGTCTGTGTCACTGGCAAGTTTCCACAGCTGTCGTGAGACGCGCCAGTGATCCTTAATGATGGTGGCTGTTCTCCATTAACAGCTGCGTTTCTTCTCATACAGGACTGTACTCAGGGCTGCTCTCACGGAGCACCAGAGCCAGGTTACTGCTCTGGAGGCCAGAGCCCAGGAGACTGGCGTGCCCGTGCCTCACCCTGAGACTGCCCTTCTCTCCATGTCCCTGCATGGTGACAGGTCACGGGGAGACCCCTGGGGCCTCATTTCTAAGGGTGCTTATCCCATGTGATCTAAGCCCCCTTGAGGCCGCCAACTCCAAATAGCAGCAAGCAGGTGTTAGGTGTCATGGCCTCGGGGACACTCAGGCACATTGGGGCCGAGCACATTGCGTGTCAGGGGTGGGTGTGGTGATACGCGTGCACTCTGTCGCCGAGTCATGTTCTTGCACACATGACCATGACCGTCGCACTCACAGCACAGGTCCAGGTGTGCTCTGGAAGGGCCACAGCACTCTTGGCAGGATGTAGGATTTAACCATCACACTCCCTTCCCGTAGGATTAAAAATACTTGCAACCAGGCAGCAATTAGCTTTACCCAGAGACCTCCCAAACAGATGGTATGAAAATATCAACGTGCTTTCCAAGAAAATGTACATTCAAGACAAGCCTCGAGTTCCTGTCCCCTGCTCTCATGTTTCTTAGAAAGTTTGAATAGATGGTTATGGTCCAGCACATTTTATATTTAGAATTTTCTCAGTCATACTTTACCTTGTGAGCAATTCCCAGAGAAGTTCCGGTCCTCATGTGATAACCTGTCTCCTGTCTACTGCCTGTATAAAGCCCCACCCTGGAAACTATTATTTAGTGCATTTTTTGGTTGTTGTTCAGGAGATAGGATACTTAAATGTGACTTAAATCATAGTGAATTTTTAAATCACATGGCAGGCGTTTCTGAAATTTCAGGGCCAATACAGCTCAGGAATGATACCAACACCCGAGGCCGACTTTGAAATTTATTGTTCTTTGTCTGATTGGCCAAAGGCGGCTGCCATTGTCCCCGACATCACGTTCTCATTCCACATCATAGAAGTATAGGAAGAGGTGACAGGATTAACCTCTGCGCATCGTTCTTGTCTCCAGACGCACACCTTGGACATTCCCATGGGGGGGGGCACCCGCAGGTGAATGAGCCGAGGAGGCTACTCATGCCTGCAGGGGTTGAAGCCTGCAGAGTTGACTGGGGGGACCTGTTGAGGAAACAGGCGATGAGGTCTCCAGCACATGCCTAGCTTGTTGTGCACCCTCCAGGTGTCAGACAGTGCTGCGAGCCCTGTTGTCATGTTCTCAGCCCACTGCCCTCTCCTCTGCTTCCACCACACCTTTTCCTGTCCTCGCTGTCCCTCTCTGACCCTGCACTGAAGTGGGCTGCTTTTGTCTCTGTCCATCCTCAGGAAGGCGATGCAATTGTTGTGCTCACAATGCCCGCAGCACCACCTGGACCCCTGCGTGCAATAGCGTGCGTTAAAAAGTAGATTGCATTTCATCGAATGCTGTTAGGATACATTTCACTTCTAATTTGACAGTGTGTGGATTACATACTGAGGGATAATTTGTCTATAGGTTTTGATTTTTCTGACCCAGCTTTTAAACAAAAATAATATGAAACTCAAGGAATAATTTGTTCCAGGTCTCTGCATTTCATCATTTCATTAGTCTCACTAAAGAGATAAATTAAATGAGGTCTCGCGGAAAGACTTGCTCTAGTGGTTGAGCCGCTGCAGGAGACCCACTCCTTCACCAGAGGATTTTAAATAGATGTGAGTTAACACTCGGACTCTCCCGCTGATGGAATCTGGGGGAACTGGGAGGGGCAGGTCCTCCATTAGGGCTGCTGGACTGGGGGAAGAGGCCACCGTGGGCGGGGAAGTCGGAAAGTGCTGACCCAGCTCGGTCACCACCAGGAGCTCCCCTGCGGGCCCCAGTGTCATGCCAGCAGAAACAGCTCTGAAGGTGGCCTTTCACCACCCTCCTTTCTAAATCAGTGAGTGGGCAGAACTAGCTGTGCGTCAGAAGCCTGGTGGCCATGGAGCCCAGAGACACGCCCGCCGTGCTCGCTTTCTCGAGACACAGAATTGCAGTCACAATTGGGGGGGACCCACGAGTCCGCGCTCCTGTGCAGTGCGCAGGCTGGAGCTGTTCAGCCTGTTGTGGAAGGAAGGCGCCAGGGTTTTCATCTGTCATAGGCCAGGCTGCCCGCAGTCCCCAGAGGCCATCTGCCCTCTCTGCACCTCCCGGCTCGGCAGGGGGCCCGGGGAGAGGAGGCCTCCCCGCAAACTAGTCTCAGGTGTCCCCCACTGTGGCCCCAGACACCTGCTCCTCTTCCTCCAGTCGGCGCTCAGCTGTTGCCAGTGAACCCCCAGCACAAGGCATGGGGCAGCGGCCCCTAAGCTGGACGCTGCTGGACTGTTGGGTCAGCTGGGGCAGGTGGAAGAAAAATCTCAACTGATTCATTTGGGCATAAAGTCATGTGGGTTAATTTAGCATTTGGAAATGAAGGCACAAGGAGGGAGATGGAATCCTCACGTCAAACTGAGGCTCAAACCTGTGATAAGCTCATAAGAATCTGAGGTGGTGCAGTCACCATGTTCACACCATCTCCTTCAGAGGCAGGTGCAGACGCACCCACCCGGTAGGGGCCTCATGGGAGAGATTACTCAGCTCTTGAGTCTTATCACTCCGGGTTCCTGAGCGGTGGGCAGGAGGGAGGGTAGGATTTGACACCAGAGTTGCCAAGAGCCCAGAGGCTTCCTCGTGGAGAAGCCAGAGGTGATAGACGGCAGAGCGTTCTGGCAGTCTGTCCACACGTCAGTCCTCAGCCTGTCAGAAATCCCGGCCGTCTCTGCCTTTGAGATGCTCCTCATGCCTCTACCTTGGCAGCCTTCTCACCTGCCCAGCTTGGGTTTCTCTGTTCATTCATTGTTATTAATTAAAACTCAGATAATTTAATAAGGTGCATCCTCTTTATCAGTCAATTCTGTCTCTCCCCCAGAGATGCCTCCTCAGAGCGGTGGTCAGCTGTCAATATTGGTCAGTATTTGGTGTGCCGATGATGAGTGGTAAATGGTGCAAGGGACAGAAGGTTAGAAAACAAAGCCCACGTCCCACGAGGACATGGACTGATGGACTCGCACAAAAAAATATGGGTGCACAGAGCAGTCTGCTGCTTGGAAGCTACAGGGCCTGCAAGTAACGAAACACTGTCTGCCTGAGTTTCCTCATCTGTAAAATGAGAATAATAATAATATCTGTGAGAAGTTGTTGGGTTAATTGGGTAACTCAATGCCTGGGAACTGGCTTGAAACCACGGCAACTGAAAGAAAACTGGTCAGTGGTTGTTGACTACCGGCAACCAGAATGTAGTGACTCAGCCTGATGGTTGCAGTAAGAACACAGAATCATGTCTGAAGCATCCTGTCTGCGGGGGACCTTGACCAGCAAGGCCGGAGAGTCGGAGCCCCAGGGCCGGCGAACAAAGAAAACAGTCACACACGTGTATCAGAACAGAGAGAGAGAGTTTATTTTTTCTTTATCAGGTTTATATAAAATACAAGAGGTGGGGGATGCAGAAGTCAGGAAGGGGGAAAGCCAATGGATACTAGACATGTAGCAGTGCTTGATAACATGGTTCTCGCGAGGGACAAAAATGGGCGAGAATGGAGCAGTGGTTAGATAATAGGTGGCTGAGAGAAGAAAGAGGAGAAAGAAAAGGTGGGGGCAAGGAGTTCTTCCCACATGCCTTTTACAACCCGGATGTTTTTCTCTATCCGGACTCCATTTCACCTTTTTATGACTGCTGACAGACGCCAGATGCCGGCCTCGGTCCCCAACACCTGTCTAGTTGGTTGTGTTGAGCAGTCACCTCTTAAACTAGAGACGGTCAGTTCTCATGAATGCCGTCGCTTCCACTCAGACAGTGTGTTGGAGGCTCTTATGTATATGTCCAGCTTCCTGCTTGCCTTGGTCATCTTCTTGGTGTTGGCACCCATTAAATGATATTGCCTGTGGGCCCTTCCTGGTGGCGCAGCGGGTCAGAGCACAGCACTAAGAAGCTTAAGCCACTTCTGCATGAGTTCGATCCCCGCCTGCCCCGGAGGTGACCCCATGGCACGGCAGACCTCTCCTGACCCGCCCGCTGCTCCCCTCAGCAGTGTGCTTCGTCGATCTGCCTGTTCTGCTCCCCACTCTGTCTCTGGTGAAGCCTCTCACCCTCCACATCTCTGGCCTGTACCCCAGTTCTATATGAATAAATAAATCTTTTAAAAAAATGATATTGCCTGTTATAATATTTAACGTTATAGATGACAAGAAGTTATACAATACTACCGTCATGTAAGTAAAACGATCTCTCATGCTAAAGCTAGAAGGCGAAATCTTAAGTTGTTTAAATCAAGACAGAAGGCAGTTCTGTTGGTGGTTAAGATTATATCCTCTGCAAATAGGAGGCAAACTCGAATCTTCGTTTCAAGCCTTAATATCCATGGGACTTCAGGCAAGCTCGAATTTCCCCTTGCTTGGTGCACACCCCCACCCATTCAGTCACAATAAAAATGGCGTAGGACTCAGAATTGCTTAAAGGGAAGACAAGTGCTTTTGTGCCATTTCTCAGAAGGGTCCCCTCAAGTCTTGGAAGACTTAAGCGATCCAGTGTCAATTACTGTTATTATGGGACCTGCCACCTGCCAGTGGCAGAGCTGGGGTTTAAACCCAGAGAGATCCATTGCTGAGTTCCTGGCTCCTTACAACATCACGAAAGCCCTTCCCTGACCTTGTTTTGTTCAGTAGGGAAGTAGTTAGCAGGTGCATGCAGGCGTGTGAACACGGAGGGTCCCGTTGAAGCTGTGGCGCCCCGAGGTGCTCTCCGTTCTGGGCCGCCTGCTAAACAGGCACAGACTCAGCGCTGCTGATTTAAAAATTAATTTGAAATTAAGACCGTAAAATCATGTTTCATAAAAATGCACCATCAAGTCATCAAATCAGAATTGAGGGTATTTTCTGGACTGTGTTATTTCTTTTTATCTAACAATTCCCTTTATTCACAAATAATTTGTTCATTCAGGATTTCGTTTTTGCCTTGCACTAAATGTTTAACTTCTTAGAAACTCTTGATCCCATTTAAGTTGTCAATACATTGTTCTCTTATTTTTATAGAATTCTTTTGTTGGCTTAAATTTTAATTCTTTAAACAATCATCTCTTCTTCCTTAGTCCTAATGTGTTTTATTGAAATATGAATACATACAGGAAAAGAAAAAGAAATTGAGCTAAGGCACTCAACAGTGGTCACAGGGAAACCCCGCTGCCCCCCTGGAGGCGATTCTGCCTCAGGGGACGGAGACTGGGCCCCACTTGCCTCCACGGGTAGCCTTTCTCCACTTCTGAAAACAACCTTGATTTTCGCATGGCCGTTTAATTTTTTTTCTCTAAATTGCATGTCATTTACTATTCCGTTCTAGTTTTCTGTGAAAGTTAGCTATTTTGTGAAGGCACCTTGGGGACAGATCTTTGTGCTTTTAATTTATATTTCCTCGATGATATGATGCCTGCAGGCCCTTTAAATATACTCTCTTGATCAGTGGTTATTGATAGCTCTACCCATTCTGCAGATTTAATAGGGTGATGGGTAGTTTTCTCATACCGCTTTGAGGGCATTCTTTATGTAGCTTCTGGTTGAGAGACTTTCTTTGTAACGGTTCTTAAATATCTTCCCCTGTTTGCAGCTTTAGTTTTCACTTCTTTCATAATATATTTTGATGAAAGGAAGCTCTTAAATTTAGTGGGGCCTATTAATTTTTGGTGGTTAATAGTTTTCTCCTTTCAAAAGAAAGCTTTGCCTATATTACTGTCTAAAAGTTGCTGCTTTATCTCTCACTTAGATGTAGAATCAGCTGGTATTTACACTTACTGTTAGCACACGTCAGGGCTGGCGTGAGTTGAAGTCCAGCTGGCTCCGTGGCACCAAAGCCTGACCTTGCCTCCACGCATGGGGCACTGAGTCTCTGCCCTTCTCACTGCAGAAAGTCTTCTCGAACCCAAAGGTTTCTGCTTGCGCCATAGTTTCTGCTTTTCCCCGCTCCTCTAGTTGAACTTTCTCCAAGTTTATCGAATCATTGGGGTCAATATCACTTGATCAACAAGTAAGATTCTTTCTCCTGTTCCTGTTCATCTTCGTTTCTGCTTAGAGATGTTCAGGGGTGACCCCAGTGCACCCGTGAAAAGGACAGACATAGCAGAGAGAAACTCAAGGACAGGGGAGCAAGCAGGTACATAACCTGAGAGCTAGATTTCCCCCGAACACAACCAAAACTGGGGGAGAAATGATCATCTAGGCAATAACCTTGTAGACATCTGTCCATGAGATTCTGTGCCCTCTATGAGTCACAGTGGTGACGTTTGAGCTCTTTCCTGAAAGATATTATACTCTGTGTACAGTTAAAGGGAGAAGATACCATAAAAAGCCACATCGCTAAGTAACCCCAAGTTCCAAAAGAGGAAACAGCGAACCCAATAGAGCACCTGGAATTGTCATAGATGAAATAGCGACACTTGGCATTTGTTTCTGTCTCTGCTGTTTATATTTCAAATCGAGCAAATAAAAAGAGACTCCTAGTTCCAAAAATGTAAATTTAAAAAGTACCATTCAGGGTGAAGGTATCCATAGGTTTTTGAGAAAGAAAACCAGAAACGCCATAATTCTCCATTCTAGATCGCCCCTCCCCTTCTCCCACAAGGTGACATTTCACAAGTCATCTACTTGATGGAAATTCTGAGATTTTTTTTTTCTTTTGAAAAAGCTGTGGATTTACCTAGACTTTATTTTGATTCAATTTCAAATATTGGAGGTGACAGTCCATTGAAGCTACTTTAACGCTAATGTTTTCATGTGCAGGAAGCCAGGTTTCCTGTTTGAGCACATAAATTGATAGACCTCTAAAAATATGCACTTGGATCCTGCTTAAGACAGACAACACACCCCGGGGTCTGCGGGTCCTTCCTGTGGGCTCACATTCCTGCTGGCTCTTTCCTTTCCTCAGCTCACTGAATCCTCCCAAGGGGGTGGGAGGGAAGCCTCTTGAGCCCCATTTCACACACCAAATATCAAAAAGGGTTTTTTCCCAGGTAGGTAAGAGATCTGCACACCGAGTGAGATGCACCAGAGCTGCCTCCACGGAACCTGGCACAGAGAGCTGGCAAGCTGAAGAATCACTCAGGGCTGTGATGCGGGACCTGGCCTGCCGCCTTTGCACGAGATAACCAGTCCTCTGGGCCTGAGTGGGGCAAGGTGGCGAATGCTCTGAAGTATTAACATACTTTAGTGCTAAGCCTTCTGACCTCAGTGTGTTCATCACTGCAAGATTCTGTGGGCGAGTCAGCACCCGACTGGTGTTTTTCAGCCCTCCGCAGCCCGGTGTCTGTTGCGCCCCAGTCTCTCCTGCCAACATTTCCCCGTGTGGTCACCCTCCCCACCCTCAGAATGAAGTCTGACAGAGGATGTTTGCTTAGAGCGGAGTGATTAACTCGTCGTAATTATGGAACTGCTTCCATTATTAAAACACTGTTAAAGTGTGCAAATGGGTTCATATGTTGAGGAAAGAGTAAGATTGATGACCCCCGCTACAGGGTCTGAGGAGAATGGCAAGGCGCTTCTGAGCGGAGCTGTGGAGAGCTCCCCACTGTAAGAGTCCATGTTCCTCTCATGGCTGCACCTCCCCTGCAGGCCACCCGAGCTCTTGTACCCCCACTCTGGGGAGCGTCACGGGTAGCCCCTGACTGTGATACAATACTGCATCCCCCTTCAGTTTCTTAACGTAAGCCTGTCTGTAAGGACCCCGGCATAGGCCTGCCTGCTTTCAGTTTGAGGTTGTTGAGCGCCTTGCAGGGATTTCCCTTAGGGTAAAAGGGTGCCTGAGTCATGGCTGGGGCCCCTTCAGCAGCCCAGGGATGACGTCTACCCATCAGTTGCAGCAGGTGAAATTTGTTCCCAAAGCTCCCTCAAAATCTTCCTTTTTTTGTCATGATTATCAGGTGATTTTGCAAGCCACCTCCCCTCCCCTGTGGTGATCCTTGTGATGTTCATGCGTCTCAGGGCCCGCCTGCAAAGGCGAAGTTTGCTGAGTAGACACCTTGCCTTGAACTGGTTGGAAGCCAGTTGCCATCCAGCCCCCCTAGAGGAACATGTCTTAAGGTAACAAAGGAGCCAGATGTCCCCACCGCAGGCAGAGGAGGGCCACCAGGAAGCCCTTCTGGGGGCTCAGGGGCAGGGACAGAGCACAAGTGCGTGGGGCTTGAGAAACGGGGCCTCTCACTCGGGGTGGAGGTGGGCTTGCGGTCTCCAGCCCACACATTTCTGGGTCCCTGGTCACCTTGTTGGGTGTATCCTGTTTCTCAATTTCTCCTAAGCCGTGATAGAAAGGATCCTGATCATCAAGAGTAAAGACCAAGAGGCCTTGGCGCTTTGTGTGAAGGGACAGAGGTCCCCAGGGAGCTGTGTCTGGGGAGGCCGGACACCCAGGGAGCAGGTAACCACCAGCATCCTGGGCTGCAGTGGTGCCTCCTTGGGGGGATAAAAGATGATCCAGGAGTGTCTACTGAGAAGGAAAAGGATGCCTCCCGGATAACAAGAATAAAAAAAATATTTCAAACACAGGGCATGGAACCCTGGAGAGGAAGAACAAGCTGGGCTGAAGCTGAGGCTGGAGGCCTTTCCCTTGCTGACCGCCGTGGGCCTGCCCTCCGCCCACAGGGGCCCTGTGCCCATTCGCTCACCAACACATTGACGCGGCCGTCAGCCACTCCGGCACTCAGAGGTTCCACAGAAGGCCTCTCGAGCTCTAGCAGTGAGCTGTGGCGCACCGAGGGCGGGTGCTGGTTCTTCCCGTAACACCTACGCGTGATGACCTCACGGGTTTCTTTTAAGGACTAAGGACAGTAAATGTGGAGAGCCGAGCAGGGCAGCTGATACAGGTGATCTGACCGATAGACGCTTTCTGTTCTCCTCTCTACTGGCGCTGTTGTTACTGCTGCGTTGTGGCCTCTAAGCCAGTGACAGCCGAGGCCCCTCAGCGTCCTTGCTGAAGGACTCCTGTCTACTGTGAGGACAAACACCCCTCCACCGTCGGAGCCTGCGGCCGTGACAGAGCTGTGCGATCGGTCACCTCGGGGTGGCCAAGCGTGTGGCTGGCTGGCTGCTCGCTCAAGAGCCAGCTATCTTTCATGCTCACAGCTATTAAACAGAGAGCTCATTACCGCCATAATGGCAGTTTTGATATTTCCAGCCACCTTCAGCGAGGGGTCGCTGCAGGAACCTCGGGGAGGGGGAAAGCCCGCCCGTGGTGGGCACTGAGCGGACGCCCTGGGTGCGCCAGAGACGTCCAGGCGTCCGCCGGCGTCAGGGTCAGCCACCCAGTGCGCCCTGGCCCTGGGTGCTGGGAAGGCCGGTCCGGCCGGCAGCTGGGAGGACTCCCCTCAGAAGGGCGCCAGCCTGCCGGCTAGTCGCCGAGATCCGCGGTAGTTTCCAGCACGTCGTCGGTGCTTTTGCCCATGCAGCCCTCAAGAAGAAGAGCCAATGGCGAGATGAGAACGGCTTATTCTAATTTTATCTTACTCAGCTTCCGTTTGGTTCTCTTTCTATGGTCTCCGTCCCCGCTAAGATCGGCACCACGTGTGCATCATGCCATTGCGTGGGGTGGCTCACAGAGCCGCTTGTTGAGCGGCGCCATTCATCAGGCTGTTCCTGCATTTCAGGAAAGTTACGAGACGCATCGCAGGGACGCGTGCCGGGAGGCTGGGGGGCCGGGCCACGCCCCGCCTGCGCGCCCCTCCTCACCCACCCCTGTTCCAGGGAACACACGACGTGAGCACTGTCAGGTGTTCCCCTGGGGTGCAGGGGGGTTGTCTGCTTTCTCACCATGCGCGCCTGCCATTCCGTAGACCTACTGTGTGCGCGGTCCTTCACGTGAGGGCGGGGGCTGAGATTTGGAGGCTCTCCTTGCTGCGCTGACAGTTAGGGGACGGAGTGGGAGTCCCGGGCAGGACCTGGGAGGCTGCAACTGTTGGAGGGGCTGAGGGTTAGACCTACACAGAGCAGGGCCAGGTGTGCTGCGAGACGTGTGACTGGAAGGCACGACGCGCCGGCATCTCCTTTCATGACATGCACCTTAAGCATATGACGCCATACTTTTATTTTAGAGTAAAAAGGCTTTATTCTAAAATGTAAACACCCAAGTGTTTGGGAAATCCCAATTCCCAGTGTTCTATGACAGGTTTTAGTCATTGGTGAGGTACTGTTGTCTAAGTTCTGGTCCAGTGTGTACAAAACACCAAGATGGTCGCCAACCTGGAGAAGATGAGGGGAGGGGACCCCGACGGCCCGAGGACTGAGGAGGCCCCTCGGCTCTGTGGGGCTTGCTGCCGCGGGAGGTGCGAGACGTGTGTTCCGGCTCTTGCATTTGCTGGAATTTTGTTAGGTGGAGTCTGTGCTACAGCCTGTGTTTTCTTAGAGTCTTGGGTCCTCCTGGGAGGTTCCGAGATTTCCCTGGTTTTACTTTATATGTATGGCCAGTTAAAGGCCAGAAGAGAAGGGGTGCCCCAGCCCTCACCTAGGTGGACAAGACTGGGCACACAGCTGGAAGGTGAACAGTCCCTCGTTCTCCGGAATCCCCACCTCCACTAGCTCAGGAGGAGGGACAGAGCTGATTCCCAACTGGGGCATAAAAGCTTCCTCTGTCAGTGCCTGGAGTTCTTCCGCACAAGGAGGAGAAGAGACTTCAAGGAAAGAAAGGACTCATATCTGGAGTGTCTGGGGTGGGTCAGGGCTACCCACAGCTCCCCTCAACGGCCACACCTCTGTCTCATGGTGCGGACACCATTCTTGGTGCTGGGAAGGGTGCTTTAGAGAGTGAAAGGGATTTTTTTTAATTTATTTTATTATAATAGTTTACTTTTACAATAATTTGTGCCTTTTTTCCTTCTCAGTTATAATGCCCGTGGGCTTCCCACCACCAAATCACCCATGTGCCATCACCATAGTCCTATGCACTCCCTCCCCGCACACCCCTCCCCATTTCTGATCCCATTTCCCAGTCCACCCCCGTAAAATGTCTCTGGTATATAGTTGTTCTTTTTTTTTTTTTCCCCCCGAAAGGGAAATGTATAGCAGCTTGTGATCACTTTAGTTCCAACTATTGCATTTAAGTCTATGACATTTAACTGTAAGGAAAAGCTTAGCTATGTATAATGCAAGAACTCAAGAACATTTTTATGGTGAACCCATTGTGAGGTAGAAGATTAGAGTCAATTTCATTTTTTTATTTGAAATGATGTATTTATTTTATTTTTATTGAGGTGACATCTGCATAGCATTAGCCATTTAAAAACCTACAATTCAATAACATTTAGCATATCAAAATCATCCTGTAAATAATACCACTATTTAGTCCCAACACATTTCTAACACCCTAAAGAAAAGTCCATATCCAGTCACCTGGCCGCTGACCCCTGGAAGCAACTAATTTGCACTTGCTGTCTATGGATTTATCCATCTTGGATGAATTATAAATTACATTGTCTAATATGTGAAAATTTTGCCTGGTTTCTTTAACTTTCCCTAATGCTTTTTGAAATTATTTCACATAGAATTTATTATAACTGCATTCATTTTACAGTGAAATAATGTTCCACTGTGTGGATTGACATATTTTGATTTTTCATTCATGCAAGGATAGAGATTTGCATTAATGATTCTTTGGTTATTATGAATTTAGCTCTGTACATAAGTACTCAATATTTGTTTGAATTTTATTTCTAGTATTTTGGGTAAATAGCTAGGAACTGAATTACTGGGTCATGTAATAATTCTATGATTAGAAATTTGAGTCAAGACTATTTTCTACAGCGACTGCACCATGTTCCACTCCTACAATCACATTTTCAGAGTTGCAATTGCTTCTATGTGTAAGAATATTTTTTTAAATAGCTATCCTAATAGGTTTAAAGTCGTGTCACTTTTAGTATGTTTTAAAGTAATAATTACATATACTCTTAATACTCTTACTCATCTCCAAAATTACTAATGATATCAAGCACATTTTTAGGTTCATAGTGGTACTTTCAATTTCCTTTTTGGAGAACTACCTATTCAAATCTTTTGTTATTCCTGTTAGATTATCTTTCTTTGTTGCTTTGTCTATTTTTTTTAACATATTCTTAATACTACCTCTATCAAATATGTGATTTGTAATCATTCTTTCCTTTTCTGTAGTTGTTGTTTTTTCCCCTCCTTTTCTTGGTTGTATTCTCTCATGGACAAAACATTTAACTTTGATAAAGCCTCAGTACATGATCTTGATACCCTTCCTAAAAATCAATGGATGTTTATGATCTTTTTATGCACACTCAGGCCTTTGTGTAGTACCACACTGGTTGTATGATCATAACTTTGTAGTAAGGTTGTTTCAGATAGAAGGAGTAGTCGAAGAAAGAGGTCTATGAAATTGTTTAATGCAGGGGCAATGTTAGCCACCACTCCTAAAACACTGACATAATTTGATAAACTCTAAATCCAATTCCTGTAAGATGTGAAGAAACTAGTTTAGATTTTAGAAGAAAATTTTAGAGTATTTTGGGAGTAGTGTCATTTGAAACTGTACTAGCTGTAAGAAACCACATCTTCAGAGTCAGTTTGGTCTCCACTGAGCAATGCCACAGTCCTCTTTTACTACCTGTGCCCTTATGTGCTAAACACGGTCACCAGGTGATAGCCCTTCATTGTCTCCTGCTCTTCTGAACCTTTGTTTTAGAGAAGGGTGGAGAAGGTGGTGCAGATCTACAGGATCTTATAAACTACACTAGCGTGGGGAATGTTCAGTGTGATATCTTGAGATTTGACAGGGAGACCTGTGTGCAGATATTTCGCAAAGAAGTGTTTTACATTAGGACATGGTTTCATTCCTTATACCAGGGGGTTAAGTAACGATACATTTTACTTTGTTGAGGATTGTCTCGGTTTATCCTGTTATCTCACTGTGATTATTAATAGTGCCTTTACTACAGAGTTTGGAAGACAAACTGCAAAATCATTCTAATAAAATGGTGCTTTTTCTAACTGAAAGCCAATAGCTTCATTACTAATATTTTATGTGAGACTTATGGTAGACTCAGCTATAATGCTTGTGAAAACCAGAATTTGTTTCAACATTATCACTGTATTAAGAACAGTTTGAACATAGTACTAATTTCCTCAAATTGCTTGCAATTTAAGAACTTCAGCCAAAGTGAACCCTAGTGGAACACAGGAAAGGCCCGCATTTAGGCACCTGAGAGCCCCTAGCTGGGATTTGAGCCACACACTTCCTAAGTCGCTGGTTTGATTTCCCATTGCTCTCCATGGCCTTCCTCCTTCCCCCCATATTATTAACTCACAAGCTAAAACTCTTTTAAAGCCCAAGTCCATCACTCAAAGTTTTTTCAAGGTAAAGTGCCATATTTAGTATAGTACTTATTTTTTTAAAGGATTTATTTATTTATACATACAGAAATGTAGTGCAGCCAAAAGTGCAGGGGTGGTGAGAAAATTCACAAGAAACAGAATGGGGAGCAGAACAGGCAGATAGACAAAATACACTGCTGAGGGTACTTTACACAGCAGGTAAGACAGGAGAGGTCTGCCGCGCCATGCAGGTCACCCCCAGGGCGGGGATCGAACTCACAGAAGTGGCCACAGCTTGGCTTAGCTTCCCAGTGCAGTGCTCCAACCCACTGCACCACCAGAGAGGGCCGTATAGTACTTGCTTCTTACCCTTTAATCTGTGTCACTGTTGTATGCAATCCCAGTCAAGTCTCCCTTGTGGGCTTTGAGTCTTGTGCTCCCACCCATTTTTCCTGCAAGTTCTGTGGTGTTCATCACACACTGTGCTGAGTGTAGGCTCACAGATGTCTCACTGCAGAAGAACTGTGTATCATTCACTACCGAGTCAACAACGCATTCTTTTGCTCAGTAGCAATTACCCATTAAACCTCTTTGACTCAGAGCCATGAATTTGAGTTTCTTGCTTTGTGTCTCATGGGGCTTCACTATTAACTTGCCATCTATCCAGCCCAAGGAAGGAGCCACCAGGCCTGTCTCCAGCTCATGGATGGAGCCAGGAAAGGCAGCTCAGCAATGCCAAAATACCTACTTCTTAAAATTGTTATTAAGCATTAGTAAAAAAAATACTCATAAAAGTGTGCCTCACCCAATCATCTCAGCCTTTAATTAAACCCTATGTGATGGGTTTATAACCTGATTTTACAAGTAACAGGACAGAGCCTTGAGCATGGGTGTTGCAGCACAGACAGAGATGGCGAGGCGAGACAGTTCAGCTAGCTCTGTGGCTCCGGCTGCTGACACTTAGATAGAACATGTCTAATCAGGGCTTCCCAATCAAATACCCAAAGCTACCATCCCCCCATGAGCCAAGCCCACCAACTGGCCTCTGTGGCGCTCCATGGCAGCCCCGTCTCACGGAAAGTATACAAGGGCTTCCTCCCCTCAGCAGGTGTCTCCTGGTGTTGGTCACCGTCTCATCTGCTGTACATGAGCTGTTGGGTTCACTTCTTCTGTTTACCTGAGCAAACTATGAAAGAGAAATCTTGAAGAGGAAATAAAAAACCCAAATAGGGTTGGCCCAAACCAATGCCACTGAGGCCCGAAAGCGTGTCGCGAGCTAAGGCCTGTTCTGCAGGAAGGTTTCTACAGCAGGTTCTGGGAAGCTGGGGTAGCTCATCGGATGCAGGCTACTGCTGTCAGCCTCCCCAGGGGTCTCTAACCCGTATGTCTCTTCTAAGAATCTCTGCTCCCACCCCCCATATGTCTCCTTTCTCTTTTCCCACCCAGCAGCACTGGCCGCATGCCAGGCTGCAGGAATAAGAGCTCTTCCCCCTAAAGCCACCGGCCTGTCCTGGTGGAGAGCGTCCCCCAGGAGATAGTCCTCTCTGGGGGGCTGTACTTTTTTTTTTTTTTTATGACCTCTGTGAAATGCTCTTAAAAAAAAAAAAATGTTGGCCCTCCCTGGTGGCGCAGTGGGTTAAAGCCCAGCACTAAGAAGCTTAAGCCACTTCCGCATGAATTCAATTCCCGCCTGCCCTGGAGGTGACCCACAGGGTGCTGCAGACCTCTCCTGACCCGCCCGCTGCTCCCCTCAGCAGTGTACTTCGGTCCATCTGCCTGTTCTGCTCCCTACTCTGTCCCTGGTGAATCCTCTCACCCTCCACATCTCTGGCCTGTACCCCAGTTCTGTATGAATAAATAAATAAATCTTAAAAAAATTATTTATTTATACATACATAAATATTTATTGATTGATTTATACAGAGTTTTATGATCTCCAGCTGGGGTATAGGCCAGAGGTGCAGAGGCGGTGAGAGGATTCACCAGAGACAGAGTGGGGAGCAGAACAGGCAGATCGACTGTGAAGTCCACTGCTGAGGGGAGCAGCAGGAGACAGGAGAGGTCTGAGGCGTCATGTGGGTCACCTCCAGGGTGGGGACCCAACTCTCACTGAAGTGTCTGATGCCAGCTGGCAGTGCTGTATCCTAACCTGCTGCATCACCAGGGAGGGCCCCGGGGGCTGCTTGTAAGTGGCCCCTGGGAACATGTCACCTCCCCCTTCTATGGGAATACCTCTGTAGCAGATAAGTGCAGTGTGGCCCAGACTCCCAGCAATTAACACATAGCTCTCATTAAGGAAAAAGAAGCTTTTGAGATAAATTTTGTCAATGAGTAGATAACTCACTGGGTATAACTTGTGACTACTTGCTCCAAGAGTGAATCACTTTGGCCAGTGCAAAAATAAATCTAGAAGCAACCAAGTTGAAGTTATATTGATATTCTTTTGTCCATCACAGAGTTTGACTGTGGGGAAGGAGAGGGGGAGCGCAAAGGAAGAAATAAAGGGGAAAGCACAGGACAGAAGATGAAAGAAGCGAATTAGTAAGTAAGTAGTTGTCATCTGTAGTTTCTGTTTCAAATGCACATCCCTCCCATCTGAGTCATCTGCACGTGAGAAGCACTTCACGTCCTTGTCAGAATAAATTACCTTGATTATTCATGCTGATGAATCCCAGGACTCACTCCTTGTAATACAAAGAGTTTTATGATCTCCAGCTAGTCCTTCAAATCTAGAGAAGCCTGCAGACCTGGAAGGTTAATTGTAATATGCGACTAATTGTGTCCCCTTGTCCTGTAGCTCATGGAAACAATGGGATGAATATTCCATATTCCAGCCTATAATTAAGGCTTGAAAACCCACCAATGAGCGGAAGAAAGTGTCACGATGCAGAGCCTCAGATGAAATCATTGTCTTTCGCCTCGTAGAGAAGAACACACCCACACAACACACACACACACACTTGCTGACAACCAACAACCTGGGTGTCCTTACACTCGGGATCAGTTTTATGTCTTTATTTGTTTATCCTCTGTTGGTCTTGCAACAATTAGAGATGCGAGGCATTTGGGTTCCTTAATAATTATAATAATGCTATGAAAACGATGGCATCACTGCAATAATTTAGAGTGACACCATTGTCTCTTTGTTCTCTTGGAAAATGTACCATATCTACAACTTGTTTATCTTTTATTTATAAATATGATAGCATTGTGCATGACCAAAACAGAGCCATGGATTTCTGTAGTCACATATTGCACAGGAGACCAAATTAATATTAAAGAAAAATAAATATGTGCACAGAAACAAAAAGGGATGCTGAATTTTTTTCCTATTCAAGCCAGTTTCATTCAGGGTCACTAAGGTGTCAACAATTTCTGCCATTAATGTGCAAGAAAACACCACTGGAACTAAAGCCAGCTGAGTACCAATTTCATCCTCCCGGAGATGTCTGTTATAAACAAAAGGAGAAATGAAATTGTCCACTTAAAGCAGTCAATTATTTTTGGAGGCTTGTTGTGTGAATGGAAGCCATTTTAGCTTTATCCTAGCACTTATGTAAACCAGCTTCCAGGCTTAAAAGAACCAACTTACAGATGTCCTCAAGTGAAGTGGCTAAATGGTGTGATTTCAGAAATAAAAGGCTTTGAATATGTGATTAGCTGGCTGTTCTTCACTCAGTCACTTGCTCTATCTAGCTGTGAATTCACCTAACTTCCTCTGAATATATTCCTTCCATACCCATAAATAGAAAGGCATATGGTTTTCCAATTTCTTTAAGAAACGAGTCTGTGACCATTTTTGTTCTGATCAGTCGGCTGCTTGATCTAAATGCATTCAATGGTCGGTTCTGCTAAGCCAAGGAAAGTGCAGCTCCAGGTGCTGCAAGAGGATTGACTGAACGACATTTCCTATCTGTGTTTATTAACCCCCCTCTCCTGCCTGAGCTGACTGGGAGCAACACATCACAACAGCTTAGCTGCGTCATGCACTTTCGTGGAGGAAGTTGCAAGCAACACTTCCCAGCGTCATAATCGCCCCTTGGCTTTGACCCTGTGCGATGGCTCAGACTGCACACTGGAGATGAGATGCAGAAAATGAAACAGTCGTAAGATCGCATGCCATTTTCCAACAGACACAGTCAACTCCATAACCGTTGAGTTCAGGTAGTAAAAAAATGATGGAGTGTTGAAGTTCTGTTTCTCACTTTTGAGACGTGACTTCA
Source organism: Condylura cristata (assembly GCF_000260355.1). Taxonomy (NCBI): domain Eukaryota; kingdom Metazoa; phylum Chordata; class Mammalia; order Eulipotyphla; family Talpidae; genus Condylura; species Condylura cristata. The sequence continues at coordinate 3,326,051 of NW_004567110.1, read as the reverse complement.
TATTTATTACCAACTCTTAAAATTGGTCTGGCAACACACTGGCCTCAGTTTTCAGTTTGTTCCATGAAGGTTTGGTTTTATTGACTATGGATGATGTGAGGTCTACAGTGGGTTACACAGGTTAAAATCTTAATAAATGCAACGTCTACACGATGTGCTAGTTCACATCTAAGCGTTCCATAAATAGTGAGGCGCTTTCTTCAAGTATTTCATTGGCTCTGTATTTTAGAGTTACAATGGAATTGCATTTAACCCTGAGGGCACAATTTGCATAAGGGAATATGCTTACCCCAATTTTAGGCCTCCCTAGGTGGGAGGAAAGTAGAGAAAATGTCAGCGTCTGTATTTACAGAGACAACTTAAAGTTGGAGCATAAATCCTCCTTGCTGAGGCCTCATAACTGGGAATGAATTACAACCAGGATTTGAACCCAGTCTGGAATGACTTCAGAGCCATTCCTCTTCTCTCTGCCCGGTGTTAGCCCCTGGCGCGTGGACACGAAGGGGAGCTTCAGCTTGCACATCATTAAAGGTGCGCCGGGAACATTTCATAGCATGTGGAAATTACATGCATGCTGCACGCGCTGTCCAAAACCCATGCTTCATTGGGCCACGGCCCATCCGCGTGTGTGGTGTCCAGGCCTGTGTGTGTGCTACGACCGTAGAGTTGAAAAGCTGCAGCAGGGACCCTAGAAATCTTCCTTTATGACTGAAGAATAGCACCTTGCATGTACATACCACCTTTAGCTTCCCTGTGTATCATTTTTGCGTGCAGAACGTCAGACACTGTGACTTGACCCAGGTCACACGAGGGTGCACCCCAGAGGGTGAAGACTGTCCGTCACACCCCCGTCCTAGTCTTCCTCCTTTCCTTCTACCCTTGTGCTAAGCCGGCCACATCTGCATTTGCTCCTTGCCTCTGCCCCTGCGCTCGCAGCCCGCGAGTGCCGAAGACTTCTTCACTGACTCCCCGGGGGTGTGGGCTCCCAGACAGGGTCCGGGCCGAAGTCCCAGAAGGCCATCTGCTATAAGGTCATGGGAGAATCGGTGCTCAAGAGGACCAGAGACCGGCTGTCCCAAAGTCTTGTTTCACAGATGAGGAAGTGGCCGCGCCAAGAGGAAAAGACTCAGAGACGCCTGGACAATCAGACAGGAAGGCAGAGCCCCACGCTGGCGCTTCCCTGAGGCCCTCAGCCTGCAGGACGAGATCCCGGCCGGGCAGAGGCGGCAGAAGGCAGAGATGTCCACAGCGTGTATGCCCAGCGCCCGCCTGTGCCGGAACGGCCAGCGCAGCAGAGAAGACGCCAGCGCCGCCCTCCGCTTATGGCAGGAGCTCCCCCTGCTCACGCTCCCCCTGTTCCGCTTACGGCAGGAGCTCCCTCTGCTCACGGCTCTCCCAGGGCGTCACGGCGCTGCCCTCGTGCTTGGTCCACACCCAGCGTAGTTGCTGTCCACGTGCTCAGCGTCCTCTCAGCATCTGCCCCCGACACGTGACTGCGTCAGAAACTGCCTTGTCTCGCCTCCTCCGTGCAGCCACTAAACACCCAACCCGCCCTCACGGGGCCGGCGCCACCTTCGTCCTGGGTCATTGTCTGCCACTGCTGTTTGCTTGCTCTTTCTCTGCTCCCTGTGGCAGGAGAAGGCACCGGAACATCTCTGAGAGGCTGGCACCTGCCCCCCAGGGTGGGGTCGCTCGTTGCTTACCAGGTCCCTTTGCTGAAGTGTCCCTGGGGGACGGCCATGCTGTGGCCGCTCCCCAGCTCCTCAGCCAGGCTCGTCCGTGTCATCCCTACCTTACGCTGCAAAGCAGGTCAGCACCGAGACCCAAGTATCCCTGTGGACAGTAAGCCTGGAAGGCACCCCCCTGCGTGCCCAGGTTGGCAATGGAGAAACGGCCTCAAAGGCTTCGGTCATGCAGTTGTGGATGGCCAGGTGGGCCAGGTGGGTCTGTCTCCCTGCAGCCTCAGATCGGCTTTTCTCAACGATCGCAGAGCTGATCCCACCGGAGCTAAGGGGCAGGGCGGTCTCAGAGCGGCCCTGAGAAGGCAGGGCTTGGGGTTGAGAGCGGTGGTGTATCTCGAGGCCGGAGGGCTTCTGTCCCTGTCCAAGGCCCTTCCCGCTTGCTGCAAGGATGATGTGGGGGAGGGGGCCAGGGTTAGGCTATCAGGGAGCCTGGCCTCTGTGCGTGCCTCATCTGTCCTCTCAGGGTCAGGACGGGGACCCCCTCATCTGTCATGTGAAGTCGCCTCTCTTTACTTGATGCCCAGGTCCCTAAATGCAGGACAGATGGCCAGTCGCTCCGTTCGTCTTCAGTATTCATCACCGTGGGCTTCTCCATATGGACGTCATCGAATGGTTTGTCTGCCCTTCGCTGAGCTGTCGGTGAGGTCTTGACTTGTCCTGCCTGGGAAGAACTGTGGAGTCAGGGGTGATTTACTTTTCACTTACACTTGATTTGGATGTTTCTTAAGTCTGAATTTCTATTGAGAGAGAGCTTTAGGGTGTGTGTGTGTGTGTGTGTGTGTGTTGCATAGCACTTGACCATCGGTGTGAATATTTGAATTCCTTTGTGTATAGAATTTGCCATTTATAGCCTGCCAGTATCTGTACCTGTGCAGATCTATGTAAACCACACGTCGAGCAAGCCACTCGACGCGTGCTTGATAGATAGACGTAAACACACGCGCGCATTCGTGTTCATGTTTAGACGCGCTCAGGCAGGGAGTGCAGCCTTGTGCGTGTGTCGATTCCCTCCCCACACACGCCGACCTGGTTGGTAAGGAAAAAGCCAGGTGAACCGATCCATGTTACAATAAATCATTTATTCAATACCCATCTGACATCTCTTAGAAAGCCATGAGAAATGATTAATGGATGCTTAAAAGACAAATGCATGCTTTGTTCCCTGGTATTTATTTAAATAGCCCACTTTAGCCTCCAATCAAGACGGAACAATGATGCATCGAACCCTGAGAGCTCGCGCACTGGAAGCACTAGATGGTGTCTCATTCAGCAGGTGCCTGCTCACTCGTGCCACACACACACTACACACCCCACACAAATGCCACACACACACCCCACACCCCACACAAATGCCACACACACACCCCACAC
>NW_004567110.1:3289812-3322838 GCF_000260355.1 Condylura cristata | reverse complement strand
CCAAACACCACACACACACCACACCCCACACAAATGCCACACACACACCATGCCCCACACAAATGCCACACACACACCACACAAATGTCACATACCACACAAATGCCACACACCACACAAATGACACACACCACGCACCACACACCACACAAATGCCAAACATCAGACACACACACACCACACCCCACACAAATGCCACACACACACACACACCCCACACACTACAAACGCCACAGGCACACACAGCACACATACCCCCCACTCTCACCCCAGGCTGGAGTCTGACTGCACAGACACCCACCTGTTATGCTTCAGAATGAAGAGCACATGGCCACTGGCAAACAGTTCCTGCTCTGCAAGCCACCCGCCCGAGTCACCACCTGCCCACCTGCCCACCTGCCCGGCGCCCGGCGCATCCGCCTCAGCCGCCTCTGTGCTGAGGGGCTGCGGGATTCTCGGGGTCAGGATGCCCCCGGCGCCCCTGCAGTCTCCAGGGCGGCGTCCACCACCGAATGCCCAGCCTGGGTGGGAGCTCGGGGGCGGGTCCCCGCCCAAGGGCCTGGGGCTGGCGGCCTCTTGGCTCCCGCGCAGGCATCCGCAGGTCGCTTCCAGAAGCTCTGGGAGCCGCCTGTGGACACGTGGACCGCGCCCCGCGGGGGTGAGATGCCTGGACATGCTGGGTCTGCGGCTCCCCGGCGGCCAGCCTCGCCCTCCTCGCCCCCCTCTGGTCTGCATGCACTGGCCTCACTGGGCCCCAGGGCACTGGCGTCCGGGCCCACCCGGGCCCAGCTCAGGGCAGGTCCTGGAGAGCCGCAGGGGCAGCAGGGCCAGGCTGCGGGGAGGCGGTGGCAGCCCACGCCTGCGCTGATGTCCAGGGCTTGTGCCTCTCACCCTCACCCTGTAGCCCAGCTTCTATTTGTTTGTTGGTTTACAGATTTCCAAGATGTTTGTGTAGGAAAAATAGCTTCCCTTGGGCAACAACACACAGCACCTCTCTGCTCATCAGGAGGACCCACCCCGGAGCATCTCCCCAGGGCCAGGGGAGGGCGGTGGGGAGCGCCAGTAGGAGACCGCCCCCCACCTCCTCTCTCCCCCCTTGCTCAATCAAAAGGGCCTGATGACTGCTGAGGCTGATTCCTTCCCTTTGAGGAGCTGAGGAAATGGGGCAGAACATCTGACTCAGCCCAGGCGCCGAGTCTGTGATTACCGTCCAGCCTCCAGAAGGCAGCTTTTCCCGGGAGCTGTTAACTCTGCCTGCTCCTCCTTCTCTCCAGGGTCTCTCCCATGGAGGGGCCACTCCGTGGACACCCAACACCCCAGGGCACCCACGCGGACCCCCGGGGCTGTGGTGAGTGAGCACAGGGATTGAGGGGGCGGACAGAGAGACGAGGCCAAGGCAGGCTGATCCCAAGTCTCCTCTCCCCTGGGGGGTGGGCAGGGGCCACCCAGATTCCCTGCCTGGCACCCGCGGGCAGTTCCTGACTGGGGGGTTCCTGATTCCACTTCTGGGAAAGACCAGAAATGAGGCCTCGATTTAACAAGGGGTCGGCCTGGAGAGCGTGATCTTACACAGATGACGCTGCATGGACAGTGCTCTTCCAGGCTGTCCTCTCCCCCGCCAGGCCCTACTCCGCCTTCACCCACTGCCCCCGAGTGGACAGACACCATACACCGTCCCACCAAGCCACTAAGGAAAAAGAGGACGTTGGTGTTTTTAGTGTTGAAGACAAGTGTGATAGTGAATAGCGGTTTGGGGAGCAGGTCTGGAGTCTAAGGACCCCGGCTCCCAGACTTCCTTGGTTCTCAGCTGAGGAGAGAATTCAGCGTTGACGCCAAAGTTACCGAAAAACGAGAGGTAGCGAGAGAGATCAGGAACGCTCCGAGCAGAGGCGTCCAGAGTGGGGATCCCCCAGGTGTGAGGAGCGGGTGCTCGCGTGGCTCACTGGGCAAAGAGGGGTCCGGCCTTGAGGGGCTTTGCGTTGTCTTGCTGCCTGGCTGGGCCCGCGGGGTCCCCTGGGCTGAGGCCCACCCAGTTTCCCCCCTGTTCCAGCAAACGCCCCTCTAGAACCTTCCAGCCTGCTCTTGCCCAAGCAGCCTTGGTCCGCCGCTCTGTGCTGTGAGGTGGGGTCTGCACTCGCCGTCTTTATGGAACTGGGGGGCTGGGGGGCCGTCTGGTCAGCGGCTGTTCTCCGGCTGCTGAACGGGCGCGGGGCGCCTGTTCCGGTTGACGACCTGCACCCACTTCCAGCCGCCTCCTCAGCAGTATGAGTCACAACACACGGAGAGTTGGTCTTTGCCCACTTGTGGCACCAAGCTCCCGAGACCCCTGGGATTTCCCAGATAAGAGCAACAGAAGCGATTTTGTTTCGACGGTCGGACTCTTGTCCTCGGTTCCTGAAATCAATCCCAGCTCCCTCTCTCTTGACTGCCCCATGCGTGTTTACAGTCGGCGACTGCCATTCTCCGATGTCCCCGAGGGCCATGTGGACCTTGTGAGGACATGTGGAGTCAACCAGAGGAAGCCTTCGGATGACAGCGACCTGACGCCTCATCATCCTTACGTTACTCCAGGCTTTCGGAGAAGTTCAGAGTGGTTTATTACCGATAGGCATCAATAAGTGTGAATCTCGCCTCTGTGTCTCTAGCGACATCCTATAGACACCAATCCTGAGCAGAACAACGGCCTGCGGGTTTTCTGGCAGGAAATAGAGTGGCAGCATCTTGTAGGGCTCAGGAGCTCCCAAACCACCTCAGTAAATCTTTCCTTGGATCTCAGTGGTCAACCACAGGATGATTCCTGGGCTGCCGTGACAGCCAGATGGGCGGTGGAGGGAGCCCTTCACGCTCGACAGCACGTCGCTGCTGCCTGGTGGCCTGGGGTGGCCGCCCGGGGCCGGGCAGGCCCTCGAGCCTGCTCTTTCGTTTGGCTGCTGCCCCTGTGTGTGGAAGCTGACACAGTAGGCCCCTCACGGGGAGCGCAAACCCTGGCTTCGTGCAGAAGAGGCAGCCCCAGTCCCTGACTCCTGAATGCCCTAACTGTACCCGCCAGCGTGGCCTCGCCCAGGCGTGGGCTCCCGGGGGCTCCCAGCCCTGCTCAGCGAACACCGCCAACTGTGAGGGTGCTCACGGGTGCCCGTGACCCCAGTCATGTCCCTGGCCACGCTTAAAAGGAAGGGAGGAAGGTGCGGCTTCTCGGAGCTGCCGTCCCAGGGCGAGACACGCTCCCATCTAATGTGCCTATGGCCAGGGGGATATTCTCACCCTCAGGAAAGAAGAGCCGTGTCCACCCATGCGAACTCCCAGCGAGATCAGGAAAACGCCAGAGCCCAACTCCAGTAAGAACGATCTGGGCACAGAGATGTGTGGACGCCCGGCCTCCCCGCCCCCCGTGGACGGCCGGCCTGAGGCCCAGAGCCTTCCCTGCTCTCCAGCTGGACCGGTCAAGCCGGTGCTTCTTCTGGAAGGACCCCTCGGGGCTCTTGCTTACAGCAAGGTGCGAGCTTTGGCAACTACTCCCTGCGTGCCATCCCGGGGAGCGGCAGCCAGGCCTTGTCAGCTGGACACTCCTATTCCTATTTCACAGACAGAGACCTGACACCCGAAGGAGTTCAGCAGATCCAGAAGCTTGCCCTGCCACCCGCCTCGCCTCCTCCCACACCTTCTCACCGGCTGCAGTGGGGTGTACTTCCCGTCAAGGTTTTGTAAAGCTATTTTTATACAAAGAATCTTTTTGTTACCTTCTTTGCCTAACCACAAAATTTGAGCACATGCAAAGACAGGTGGCATCACCAAGATAGAGGCTTTGTTCTGAGGAATCTAGGCCATCTTCACTTTGCCTGCCTCAGAGGACCAATTCTTACAGCCCGATACCAACACGGTCACAGCAGGGGACGTTTACAACATTAAGTGCAAGGAAGGTGATTAACACGCTGGGATTCGCTATTTTTTTCCTTCCCAGCATTTATTTCTTGTGCACGATGCCTCGGGCATCATCTGCTGCCCAGTGGGAGATACGAGCATCCCGTTTCCCCGGCCTCTGCTCCCGTTGGGGCGTTTTGATGAGCTGCAGAGTCCTCGGGCTCTGAGCCCTGCTCCGGCCCTGTGGACACAGCTCCCCCGGCCTTCATACCAAGCCTGGTACTGCCAACGAAGGATCATGGTTTTTCACAAATTTTCTCTGCTTCTTCACAAAACTGGGGAGTAGCTGATTACGCGGGTTGTTCAGGCCTCAAGTGTCATTTTGTAACAGGGACTCCCTAGGGAAAAGGGAAGTTCCAGGTTCCCTGCCCCACTCAGAAGGAGGGTGGAGCTGAGCAGAGAAAAAGGAGAGAAAAGAAGGAAAGGAAGGAGGATGGAGAACAAGGAGGAGACCTGAGGAAGCCACATGGAGCCGCGAGCCTGTGAGGAAGAAACCGGGCTTGTTTCCTGACCCTGGACTAGTTAAGGCAGATGTGGGTGAGAGACCTGCAGGGAGGTGACTCTGGCAGTGTTTATATTGATTTTGATTTTGCTCTTTTCCTCCCAGACTTGCCTGGCCATTTCTGACCCTTTTCCACGGGTCCCAGCCAGAAGGTGCTTTAGTCTCGTGGCAGCTTTCAGGCCTTTCTCTGGGCCGATCCCTTTTGGGTGGACTTTTGCCCACGAGGGGATGGGTCACTTTAGGTGTTTGATGTAGAAGTTCTATTCCTTGTGTTCCGTATTGTATATTCACTGTATTAAAGTCCCTTTTCATTAAAGTTTTATATGTTTTGTCTTGTTGCGGCGGAGGGCAGAATCCACTTAGAGCAGGCAGGTTTGGGGCTTCAGGGGTGTCCCTCCCCCCCTGTTCTGGAACAGATTTGGGGTGCCCTATAACAATTTCATCTCCCAAACCGAAGCGTCTGTTACGAACGAAATTGCATCCCCTAATTTTGGTGGTTGGATTCTGACCCACAGCCTCTGTGAGAGACAGGGGCAAGGAAGGAATCAAGGCCTGAGGCGGCCGGGAGGGTGGGGCCTTCCTCCCTAGGGCTCGCTTCTCTCTCGGGAGAGCCAGAGACGCCAGGCCCCACCCAGCCAGGACACGCCCAGACTCTGGCGGCCTCCACTGCTCCTCGTACGTTGAACTCTGCGGGCACCTTGATCGTGGACTTCCAGCCTCCAGAGCTGTGAGAAAATTAATTCTGTTGTTTAGTCATCTAGTCTGTGGTGTTTTGATACAACGCTGTCCCCTCAGCTGAGCAGAGGAGCGTTGCTCCGAAGTCAGCTCGTGCAGCCAGAGCCTTCTGGGAGCAGAAGGGCTGAGACACCCTGGGGAGGCCCCTCGCCTGCCCAGAAAGACCTGTGTTGTCTTCTCCTTGAGCACAGCTCAGTATTGTACATGAGGACGTGGTGTCCTTCTGGAAGGCTCAGCTGAGCCCCTGCGGCGAGAAGGTATCTCACCTGACTACACTGCGGCCGCAGCCCAGTGAGGCTGCCTTCTGCCTTCTGCCTGACCTCCAGAAGGGCTCAGGGGCCGTAATCGTAAACCCTCAGTGGGCTTGCCCTCGGGGCCACACCCTCCCCTTTTGACTCCCAAAGGGAGTTCCAGCTAGCTCCATCATCCTGTGTTTTCACAGCCTTAGAGCCACACCGGCTTCTAAGAGAGACCTGGGCTGGGTGTGGACTCAGAGGTATTTGCTGGTTGAATAAATTCCCCTCATGGAGCACACACCTACCACATTATGGTATACAAAAGTAATAGAGCCCAATGCATTATATCCTCTCAGGAATCAACATTATCAGCTAATGGAAAAGTTGTGTTGTGTTTTGTTTTGTTTTTCAGTCAAAAGACTTCGCTCGTGGTTCTATAAGGCAGGCTGTTTTTTAAAAAAGATTTATTTATTTGTGCATACAGAACTGGGGAACAGGCCAGAGGTGCAGGGGCGGTGAGAGGGTTCTCCAGAGACAGAGTGGGGAGCAGAACAGGCGGACTGACGAAGGACATTGCTGAGGGGAGCAGTGGGCCGGTCATGCCATGTGGTCACCTCCAGGAAATGGCTTTAGCTTCTTAGTGCTGTGCTCTGACCCCTTGCGCCTCCAGGGGGGGCCCCAAGGCAGGCAGTTTTAATAGTAAGACGTGGAACCTGGAGCTGAATAGTGATTATGACCTATATATGTACTTTCTAAGTAAAAGTATGTCTGTTTCGCTGCCTGTGATATTTGAATACAGCTTATCAAAGACGAATGAAACAATGGCTATTAGAATGGCGGGATGAGCGAACAGATGAAATCCAGGGCAGACCGGCCTAAAGGAAGGACATGTGCCAGCGTAGCTCACTTGGATGCTGTCTCTGCAAGCCCCGAGTCACAGTCTACCCCATGCTGTCCCCTGCAGATGGGCCCTGAAAGCTGTCAGTGGCACTGCGCAGGTGTGCTAAGTATGACTTGTTTAATCAAAAGAGGCATTTTCTATTGGAATTAATGAGTCAGCACGTGGATAAAGGATTCTATTCAAATTCTCTTCTCCATTCAAGAGGCCTCTTTTGTTTTCGAACAGAAAATGTGACTCCGATCTCTGATCCACTGATAGGAGTTATTAGTTAGACACGTAATTAACAACACGTGTCTTTCTCCAATAAGAAACACTGGGTTAAAAAAAAAAAAAAAAAAGATCACAGAGCAATGGACCCTGAAAGATTCCGTGTCTGTGAGAGCAAAGACTTAGGGAAGGAGTGAGTGAGTCCATGCAAGTGACAGCGTCCAAGCTGACTGTAAGCTCAGCTCTGCAGGTCCTAGTGTTTCTAGAACCCTCTGTCCTTAGAGGGGAGGGCCAAATCACCTGTGACCTGGAACGTAGGACTGTGTAGTCAACATGGGCTTTAAGGGTTCAGCAAACACCAAACCAGGCAAATACAGGTGAGAATGCAGCTCCCTGGCTGTGAGGTGCTGTTAGCAATGACGGGAAGGAACCAGAGCCCTGATCTAGCAGCAGAGGGAGACTCCACAATGTTTCCTGGGGCCCCAGCAGTGTGGGCTGCTAGGCCTTACCGCTGTCTCTCTACAGAGAAAGAACACAGGCAGGAGCCCAGAACACAGCTGTGAGAATCCTCGCTGAGAGAGGAGTCTGGGGAGGAGGCCCAGAGGGACGGCTGGATGGTGCGGATGGATGCTGGCGGTGCAGATGTCCACTGTGCTTATCTTTGATCAAGTAAGGCTCGGCGGGTGTGTGCTTGGGGGAGGGGCTGAGTGGGCTCGCTGGGCATACCAAGCACAGCAGTGTCTTCCAGAGCCAGGAGGCATCTCTTGGCCAGGTTGCTCCTGAATCCCTAGGTCAGCTGAACCACGTGCTCAAAGTTTTATTTGCTTTGGCCCCTAACAGCACTGAGGAGAAACATCTTACCTCAGCGTTTCTCTTTGAGGCTTGCGCTTCCAGGCAGAGTTTACCCGACATCCTCAGCAAGCCAAAGCAGACTGCCTTGAGCTGAGCAGCCAGGCTGGCACAGGGTGTGATCGCGGAAGAGGATGGGGGCTCCCTGGTGTGGTGGGGCGGCGGGGAGGCATCAGCTGAAATTCAGAACCTCTTCCTGCCTCGTCTGTGAGCTGCCCTGAGATGGGCAATCGAGCTTCAGTCAAGTCCACGTGTCTGCCCCAAGCCCGCTTCGTTCTCAACTGGTTCCTCATCCTGTGTAGTCTGATTGCCTGGTCCCCAAACCCCGTATAATCTGATTGACTCGGTCTGGGAGAGAGGCAGATTTGATAGTTTTCATTTCCTCCCGTCTCATGGCTTCTCTGACTTGCACTAAAACTTTCTCTCCTTTGAGTACTGATGATTTAGTCATTTTAATCGTTACTAGGCACGGGGGCCACGAGCCTGCCTTGTAGAGGTTGGTAACAAGACGAGTTAAAAGCAAAGGGGCCACCAGTGTCCATGCCCATGACAGGCCAGGGGCGCCCGCAGGGAAGATGTCCTGGGGGGCGTGGCCACCCTGCGTGCCGTCACGGGGGGCGGGCCGCGACGCTTGCCTGACTTGGGGTGCTCTCTCTAAGCGGGCAGGGGGCGCTGCAGGCTGGGCTGCCTTTCTCTTACTTGTCAGGGGTCCGTGAAGCACCGTTGTTTTCTACACAACAGTTCTGTCCCAGAGACATGGCGCCGTTATCTCTAACCCTCTGAGAGATTATAATTAAGGGCGATGACATGGAAAGAGAATTTCCCTCTCTGCAAGGTCATAAATTGAGGATGGTCCAGCATTCCAGACAACTGAACCTCCACTGGGCACACAGTCATAATTGGCATTGATTTAGCAGCCCGAAGCTCACCCCCCGTGTAGTAAATTGATTGGAAATGACAAGAGACTAAGATTAAAACCTTTCAGAGGCTACATTCTCGCGACATAAATAAATATCAGAAAAGATAAAATGGTGACTTTTATGGCACTTCGTGACTCCCTCTATCCCTTCCAAATCCCTCCAAGGAGCTGTAAACGAGCAATAGAAGAGAGTCCCGGGCTGAAGCCCAATGATGCCGGGGCGAGGCCAGACCGTCAGTCGCCGACGGAGCGACGCAGGCCTGTAACATCACTTGCTGCTTGGCAGTGTGAGAAACAAAAAGCAAACGGAACAATTTTGGTTGACTGAAGATCCAGAACGGGAGCATCTGTTTGCTCAGGAAACCCAGAGGCACGCTGGGTGCGGCTGCGTCCATGAAGCCTGCCTCAGTGCACACCCGGGCCGTCAGGGGCCCCTTTGCTGTGCACCCCAGTGCGTCTCCCTCAAAGGGAAAACTGCCGGGGACCGACCAGACTCCTAACGGGGCACAGTGGGTGCAGGGAGCTTCTGTGTGCAGTGCGGGCGATTTACTGAAGCAGCGTCCTGTCGGGAACCTGCAGAATGATGAGGGACACCGACGAGGGGCTGCGGACACGGGTGGCTCGTGTGACGTGTCTGAGAGTGTAAGGAAACGCTCGTGCCTTCTCCTGCTGTCTCTCCTGGCCCTGGGAGCACCGCGAGCCCATGAGTGCTGACGCCTCCATCGGGCAGGGTTAGCTGCTCACACCGTGGTGGAGACACAGCGAACTCAGAGTCGGCGCTTTACACCCGGGCTCTCACCGGGTACCGCGCCGAGGCTGGGCCCTTGCAGCTCACGGCTGACCCCGAATGCCTCCACCTGTGAGGCAAGGACACGAGGCAAAGGCTGACATGGTCACCGGAGGTGAATGCAGAGGCTGGTACCCCAAGGAGGTGGTCGGACTTCGGTCCAGAGAAACCATCCCACACACAGAGCCGGGGAGAGGCGCCGGGCGGGGGTGCTGTTTGCTGGGTGTGGTGCTGGTTTTCCCTGAAGCTACCTCTGGGCTCTGCACCCCTTGCAGCTGCTCACGTGAGGTTGTGCGGATCCAGCGTGGCCTCCCGGAGCCTCTCCATAAAATCCTCGAGTCATATTTGCCAGTTTCATTTACTGGAAAAAAAAAATAAATGGACGCGGTCAGACAGCACTGGACACAGCTGACCGTTTCCCGGGAATGGCGGTCGGCAGAAGAGAAGCTCAGAGCAGGGAGCGAGGCGGCCTCAGCGGGGAGCCCATGACCCTAGGTGGGCACCCGGAGAGAGCCGGGCCTGCTGGGACGGTAGTCGCCCCTAAAATGCATTTTGCTCTACAGAAATGCTGCCTGCTCTCACTGTTGTATTTCTTTTCTAATTGTTTGCATGTTGAGATGCAGTCGATGAAGGAAATGGTAGATATCTATATGTAAAATGGTGATTTGTTATCCACATGCCTCTGAATGGGTTACCATGATCAGATAACGCAGCATCGCCTCACAGCGCACCTGTGTTGGAGGAAACAATGTTCTCACACCTGGAGCTATGGGAACTGTGGCTTGATGGTCAGGGGTCCTGATGGCCAGGGTTCCCGATGGCCAGGGGTCCTGATGGCCCTGGGTCCCGATGGCCAGGGGTCCTGATGGCAGGGTTCCTGATGGCTAGGGGTCCCGATGACCTGGTGCCCTGATGGCCAGGGGTCCCGGTAGCCGGGGGTCCCAATGACCTGGAGTCCCGATGGCAGGGGTCCTGAGGTCTGAGGGTGCTGAGGGCCGTGGGTCCTGAGGTCTGGGTGTCCTGAATACCAGGGGTGCTGATGACCCAGAGGGCAATGATCTGCACGAGGAGGGGCCTCTGCTCAGGTGTCTGGCTGAGACCAGCACCGGTTCACTGACGAGGCACGCCGAGGGCTTCACCCACTCTGCAATGTAGGGGTCATTGTGATCACAGGGAGAGAAGCACTGACTGCACCTGACATGGAGAGCTGCCCAGATCTGGCCCCTACTGGAGTGGATTGTGACGGCGCTCGCCCCAGCGATCGGGCTTTGGATTCCGCACCTGCCTCTGCGGCCCACGAGTCCGGGCGCGTTGCTTCCCCTTCTTTGCTGGTGTCCACGCCCAGCGCTAAGTGCTGCTGGCCCCGGGCCCCTGTGGCTTCCGCCAGGCTTCCCCGAAGAAAGCACTGAGTCAAGAATTTGGAAGCTATGTCTGCATAAGCCAGGAGGGAGGAGGGTCCCTGGGGACACGGAAAAGACAGGGGGTGTGACTGCGAGCAGGGGACCCCTGGGCTCCGTCATGCTGGGAGCTGCTGGGAGTCACTAAGATGCTCCTCAGCATTGTTCTCATCCCTCTGGGGACATGAAGCACTGGGGACTTAGCTCCCAGGGCCCAGCCGCCAGGGACAGCGCCCTGTTGAAGGCGTGGAGAATTTCCAGGACTTCTGGCTGTCAGCATCGCCACTCACAGACAGACCAGCAATGTGGAGAAAGCCCAGAGAGGGCTGGTGCCCGCCATGACAGGCCTTGGCAGAGGAGAGGGAGTGCAGGGTCTGGGTGGGACCCCGGAGGCAGCTGGTCACTCAAGTGAGAGCCTGATTGGAGAGCAGGAAGTGGACATGGGTTGGCGCCAAGAATATATGTGCATGTTGCCACTAATGCGGATTATAACCGAGGGGTTTCCAGAAGCCTTGCGTAGGAAGCGTTTAAAGAGAACAAAACAAGCACAGCCACCTCCACCGTGGACTCTGTAATGCGAGGCCCTGCAGGGCTCCTGAATCTGGACTGGGCCCGGGAGGGTGGGCTGAGTGCCCCGGTCAGCGTGGCTCGGGGAATTTGCGTCCAGCACACAGTAGGGTGCGTGCAGTATTGTTTGAAAGCACGATGCCTTCTCGTTCCGTCTGTCTCCCGGCGCAGTGTGAGGGGCTGTCCTTTATCCATACCAGCAGCGACACCTACTTCTTAAAATAGATCCCAAGAAATGACACCAAGTTCCCACGGACGGCTACGGAAACCTACCTTTGTGGATTCTCTGAATCATGGTGGACACCATTATGAAACTTCACGCTTCTCAACCTTCGGCTTTTTACGACTATTTCCAGCCGAGTTAGTTTTAATCTGATCCCTGATGTAAACAGACTGGAGCCCGAGAGCAGATGAATCCCTGTGGCCAACCAGCCCCCAGGGCAGCATAATTCCTTCAGTCCACAGACTAAAATAAGTCTCCTGTGTTTTCCCTTCTAAATCACTAACAGAAGGTCACAGAGGAAGGGAGGTGAGGTTAAGTGCTGTTTATGATGGAGCAGATAAGCCAGCTCCACTCATGTGGTTCTAATTTGCAGCGAAGACACACAAAATGGAGGGAGACCCCGCCTGGGGGGTCTCTCAGAACTGATTTAGCCCCGTGGCTGCCGCGAGAGTGTCCTTGGAAAGATGGCACTTGGAAAGAGCAGGAACCCTCGCCAGCTGGGGCCAGACACCCGCTAAGCGCAGGGCATACCAGCTTCCAGCGGGAGACGGGGCGGGGACGGACCACGGAGTCCTCTTTGTCCCTGCCCTTTGCTGTCACTGCTCGTCACTGCCTTCTGTCATGCTCCCAAAAAATAGAATTCTATTTAGATAAAGTGTGATTACAAGTCTGTCCTTGGTTCTTTTACCATTTCCAGCTTATCACTTTCTCTTTAGCTATCCGCACACGCTGCTTTTTGGCTTTTATTACTCTATGAATTCTGGGCTGTTTGGATCTGTGCTTTTGACTCCTGACTCATGCTGACAAACACTCTAAGGTTGATGTGCTGTCACCTACTATGCTTCCTTCAAATAACCCCAAAACTGTTCAAAAACAGGCTCACCCCTGTATATGCAATGACATAGTCTTAGAATGTTTCATATATAAGTTTTGAGTATGTTTATTTTTAACTTCTGGAGACATTAAAGGTACACAGACAGGACCCTCCCTAGTGGTGCAACAAGTTAAAGCGCAGTACTATGAAGCTCTCCACAGTCACTCAGCATGCGTTCGATTCTCAGCCAGGGAGCAGACCCACAGAGCATAGCCGACCTCTCCTGCTCCATCCTCTGCTGTCAGTCGATCTGCCTGTTCTGCTGCCCACTCTGTCTCTGGTGAATCCTCTCACCCCTCATACCTCTGGCTTGTATCCCAGTTCTTTTACATATAAGAATATAAGTCTTTAAAAAATACATAGACATGTCCTCCATGCACCAACAAGTCTAACCAAAGCCCATGAATATGTCGTAAGACAAAACACACCCACCAGATAACCCCCAACTAAAGCAAACGTCAGCATGCAACATTCATGCATACTACCTTTTAACGCCATTAATTATTCTCAGCCCCTAGAGATTAGTCTTCTCTCTTCTTTCTGACTTAACCCATTCTCCATTTCTATGGTTAGCTGGTATTTTACTAGAGGCCAAGACAGGGCCAGGCTTATCAGGTTTTCTGTTAGCCCATCCTCTTAGGAGAAAAGTTAAACTATTGGCTGCCCATTGGTTTCAAACATGGACTTTATTCTTGGTTAAGCAGCCATATTGCCAAAAGAGAATAGCCCGGCACATTTCCACACCAGGCAATATGTTCGGAGTCCCCGCCACTCTGCTGGGGAATCTACTTCTGTGTTACACCCCAGATAGACCTCCTACGGCTGCTCCACAGCTTTGTCCACAGAGTGGCTATGGCAGTGAGCCGTTGCAGGACACCTGGAACTTTGTCCAGCTGCCTATGACTCAAGAATGTCACAGATTTGCTGAACCTCTTAGAACATAGTTGTCTAGTTTGCTTCCACTACCACCAGCCTCTCTCCTTCTCAGAGGAGTCAGGCAGCATCTCTGTCTGTGAGTCTCCAGGTCTTCTCCAGCTTTCTCCTGGGTCCTTATATGTGGATGACTCCCCTAGTAAAGTCTTGGTACTGTTATTCCTGCCATAGCATTCACTACATGGAGGCCCTGCACTGACATCACAGCCAAAGGGTGCTGGAAATTTCTACCCACATACTGGTAGAAATAAGGAAAGAAAGCAAGAAAATAAGGATTATAAATATGGTCACTTCACTGGGTGCAAGAAAGACCCAGTGTCAGGAGAAGTTAGAATATCCCTCTCCCCTGGTCCATCCTGGGATGAAGGGATCACCTCAAGTGGTTATCTCGTTCTATCTTCACATATTTTATTTTTATGCCTTGCACCCCAGCTGCATTGCAAGATCCCTCATGAAAAATGCAAATGGCAATGCCATTGCAAGCGGCGAATGGGAAGCCCTTTCCAATTCTCCATGATTCCCTCTCTTCTGCAGAAAGGAACATCTTTCATCGAGGGACATGCAATCAAGGATTAAGAGAGGGTAAGCAATGCAGAAGATAAAGTGTCTGCAGAAGATGTAAATGAAAGGGTGAGGGGAGTCTGTACACATTGTTCACGCCTTTCCTTTCCCTCCATAGCATAGAATCTGGGAAGAATCTGAGGGTCTTTCAGTTGAGTGACCCTTTTACCCATGTACATGAGTTGAAAAACTGCATGAGACTCAGGTAAAGAAAACATGGAGAATGCAAGATATGAGCTGTTCTCTAGGCTTTAGATTTCAACATGGTCAAGATGAGCTTGCCTTGGCAGAGACACGGGGACTGACTGAAGGCAGGAGATGTGTTACAATAGAAGGTGAGCTGTGCACGTGCCTAGACTATGTTTTGTCATACTGGTATTAACTAGATATGGCATTAGCTGTTGAACACTTGGCATGATCTTTAGATACAAGAATGAGGGCTGGTGAACATCTTAGTAAAGGACTAATAGACAAGGGCCATTTTTGTCAGTCGCTCTAATTCCAAATTCCTGACACACAGGCTTCATACATAGCATATGCTTAATGAATACTAGTTGATCGATTGAGCCAAGAGATTGCTCAATCCAAAAATATATTAGTGTGAATAAATAGTGTGGAGTTGCAAAGTTTAATTAAGAGAATGTTATACAAACTAACTTTAAACTTTTTGTGGGGTCCTGCAGTTTCTTATGAAAACTCAGAATATTGGAATTAAATAACACCAACACCCCTTTTAGAGCCTCTCGTTCAGTCTTTTTTTCCAGAAAGTGCACAAGACTCAGTAAAGCTGGTGCTCAGGATTTGGTGTTATGTTAGGACAAAAGTAGCTGGTACCAGATAAGAAAAAACATTTACTTACAGATGTTGGTGATTGTTCTGCACACTCCTAACGTCAGGTAGAGTTAGCCTGTGGTAGCGTGAAAGCAAACATTGTGTAGCTAACCTATAAATATTCTGCTCTGTTGTATGTGAAGTAAATATCACATTTATACGAACACCTGTTCTGCTTGATGTGCGGGGCTAAAGCGATGCTCTGTGTAGACAGATTCTTGTTCTCATATAGTTTATATTCCAGTGGGGAAAACTGAAAATACGTATGCAAGAAAACAAGGCATTTCACCATGCAACCAGGTAAATGATTCAAATAGGATGTGTTATCTTGCTATGGTCCAATTCCAGTGGCCTCTGAAACTCACACCCACACACTCAGTGAGAGCCCAAAAGCACATTGGTGGTGGGAGGCAGGAGGGGCACAGTGTGGGCACGTGTAGGGGCACCAAGCTATGATGAAAGGGAACCAGAGGAAGCTGGTCTGGCTGGTAATGGGGACCAGAGAGGAATGTGGGATCCCAACTCTGGACAAACGTCACTCTCCTGCCTCGACTCAAAGTTTGTTTATGCTGAAAATTGCATAAGCTCAGAAGTTAGCGCTGCCTGTCACTTAGGTGAGGCATCCCGGGTTGGAGTCCAGAAGCCCATTCGACTACCTGCACTGGAAAGGAGTCGGGGGAGAGGGACGAGAAAAGCAGAGTCGGGCTGGAGGGGGCTCTGGCTGACGTTCGTGTGCAAAAGGGGGGGGGGCCCTTGGACTGTCATGAAAGCTGAGTGTCTCCAGTAGACTGAAGACGCGTTTGAGGCAGGGCTTGCTCACGGACTGAATGGAGAGCAGAGGAAGCGTTCGTAGTGGACACTCTGCAGTGGGGTTTCAAAGAAAGGCATGAGGAAGGTTGCAGCACCATCAAATCAGGTTTGAAAAGTGATCTGGCTATAATTTCCTGAACCACCGCTATTATAAGAAGACCTCTGTGACTTTGCTGCAATCACATATACCTCTCGTGTTACTAAATTTATGTGAACTGCTGTTCCTAAATATATTTATACTGTTAATTTGCATATACTCATTGTGTTTGCTTACATAGATATGATGTTAAAACAAAGCTTTATGAAGGGAAAATGTACTTTAGTAGCAATCTTATTCGCTGAAGTCCTACTCTGGGATAATCAGAACGATGGAAAACATAACTTAAAGGTACAAGTAACTTTTGCACGCATGATTCAATATTTATTGAATGCCCTGTCTATATCACTATCTAAAAGTATTAAGAAACACCAATTTAATGGGCTGTTATTCAGTACTAAAAATAAATGAGTCATCAAACCATGAAAAGACATGTAGGACTCAAGTACATAGTACTGAGTGAAAGAGGCCGATCTAAGCAGCATAGCTGCTGTGGTTGTGGGGGACTGTAGAGGAGAGGAAGGAGCCGTGGGCAGAACGCAGAGGACTTTGAGGTGACTGAACACACTCTTTATGATTCTATTATGTGAATCCATTATACTGGCCATTATTTGTTCAAGCCCACACACTGATCATTCCACAGTGACCCCTACAATGAACTCTGGGCTTGGGATGACCATAGTGTGTCAACGTAGGTGAGTCACTGAAACATGTGCCATCTGGTTGGAGATGTTGATAATGAGGGGAACTGTGTATGTGGGTTATATCAGAAATCTGTTTCAGTGAGGTTGAAACTGCTCTTGAGTATTGAGTCTATTCAAAGTGTGGGGGGAGTGAAACATTAATTGAAGGTCAGGAAAGCCAATCAGGATTTATTAAAATCCACCTGCTGAAGATGCTTTATCACAGTGGAGTTGCTGAAGCACTTTTGTGTTGAAGTGGGAATAGCAACAATACCAGTGCTTTGATAATTACTCTCGCCCTTACATTGATACTGAAGGGAAGAGACCAGGGCAACGTAGACCCTGCCATTGGTATGAAAGAGTTAATTCCCTCGGCTCCCAGCTTGCTCACAGGAGATGAATTAGATTCTGGAGTGAGTCCAGCTCATTTATTCTTTTACTTAAGATTCATTCATTTGCCTCAGGCTTATGATTACTGGTGAAAAATAAATATAAAACATTTAAATTCAATGTGGAAGTTAAATAAGAAGGCAGAGGCGATTCCCTGTAGGTAAATCACCAACAAAATAGATTCTTGTACCATTTACTGAAGGCTGATGCTGGAGCTCCAGGGAGCAGCAAAGTGGGGTGTCACTAGAGAACCACAGAGCCCGCCTAGGCCCTGATGCGTGCTGGGTCCGACTTCCGGGCAGGAAGGAAGCGGCTTCCTACTCGTGGCGGACGGAGCCCGGCGCCCTCCTCGCAGACGTGTGGACAGTGCGTGTGTACCCGGGAGCCCCACTCTGAGTTTACCCCTCTTCTGACGACGTGTCTGCGCCTCCAGAAAATCACAGGTATCTGTACCATGAGGACAGCGCCAGCGAAGGGCGATGCCTTCTGGGTTTCCCGCCTAGCAGAAGTGAGGCTGTCGGAAGTGTCTGGCAGGTGCGAGCAGCCGGCTGGGACTCGGGTTCTCCACTCTGCGGGCCCCAGCTCTGGGCCTTGCCGAGCTCGCCCTGTCGTCTTCCCTCCAGAGCACCTGCCGCCATCAGAGCCCCGGGCAGCAATACCTGTCTCCCTCTTAGCTGCCGCTCACAATGTCCAAAGGGTTGCGAAACCCAGCTGAAATCCCACCTTCACCCTTGCCACCTCCTGCCCTTCAGGCTCAGCAGTCACACCACGCCCTGTGCCCAGGGGGCGGGCAGCCACTGTTTCGACGTCTTGCTGTAATTCTTGCCTCGGCAGTGTTCTCTGTGCGCCGACTTGGGGGTCTGGTGCTCCATGCAGATGCCCGGACGAAACCCTGCTACCCCGCTGACAGGCAAACAGCTAGACAGACTGCAGCACCAGGCTCTTCTGGTCTTTGGGGAGGGGAGGCCCGGGGCCAGCCTACCCTAGGGCTGGGGAGACGCTGGGGAGACACTGCGGAGCACGAGGGGAGCCCAGACCACTGCTGGCGGGAATCCTTTCTCTAGGTGGTGACCTGCCAGAGGCACCTCAGAGCAGACAGACGCCGGAGCCCCAGCCAGCCCTCCGTGCTCTGCCCACAGAGGGACCTGGCCGCTGTGCGGGGCACTCGCCGAGCTTCGGGCGGTTCCCACAGCAAGCTCCAGAGAAAACCCGAAACAAAACCACCTTTGGCTCCTCCAGGGGCGACCTTCTTCACGAGGGAAGGCTGCCCTCGCAGGGGCTCTTGGCCAGAGCCCAGGCTGCCGGGGCGTCACCAGAGGCTCGCAACACAGGGCAGATCCAGCTCAGGCTGGGGCCCGCGACGCCTCAGAGCGCAGGAGAAAGCTGAGCCCCACTGGTGAATTCGCCAGCCACCGGCGAGTTGGCCGGCGGGCAGTGGTGAGCGGCCGAGGAGAAGAGAGTAAGCCGGCACGGTCCCTGGGGAGCTGGTGCCGTGTCCTTGAGCCAGCAGACTAGAGGAGTAATTGTGGCGACATGTTTTCACCACAGGGCTGCTTCTGAAAACGCCTTCTTTCTGAGTAATCATGGCAATCACAGTGCCATTGTGCTCACAGTAAAGGAAGAAACTGCCCGTTCTGTCCCCATTAGCTGCTGAGGCGCCTCCCTGAGTGGCCGGGGCATTTAGCCCACTGGACTCCTTTGCCGGCGGGGTCCTGGGGAGCTAATGCCTCAGCGTCTCTCCAACACTTAATGTGGGCGTGAGTCACCTCCCTCAGCTCTGGGGTCACAAGCTCCCGGGACCTGTCTTAGCCAAGAGCGCGACAGGAGATTCAGCTGGGGAAACGCACCAAGTGTCCGCACCAGCTACCGCCGGCCAGACTCCAGGGCGGCACTCGCTGTCCACGTGCCGAGCAGTGACCCCCGCAGGTGAGGGCCACCGGCACCGAGGCAGCTGACTGCATGTGCATGTGCCCAGAGGGAGAGATTTTCTTTTGTCGCTTGCTCCCTGGAACCCAAGTTCATAAGCACTTTTCTCTCCAGAAACTTTGGAAGAAAGTAGTTCCCGTCATCCCTTTTGGTGTTCAGCTTTTAAATTAGGAATACAATTTGAAGCTTTGCAGGTTAGAAAGAATAGCAAAAGCCCTCTAATCAAGAGCTTTGTGATATAATGTTTAAGTTCACCACGAGCTGCTCTCAAGCTTACAAATAAAAGTCCCAGTGGAAAAGGGGGTGCTAGATAATCCCCTTCCTGGGATCCATTATGTCTTGCCTCTCAGCGAGGACAGTTGGTTGGAGATGTCGTGAAAGGACGTGAGCGGATCTGTCAGCTCCACGCCAGCATTGTTTACCTCAACACCTGCACTAAGAACCCAGCCACGGACAACTGTCAATGAAAACTCCGTTGGCATGCAAACAAGATGGCTGACCGTGTGCCAGTTTTAAATGAAAGATTATCCTGCCAATAAGTATAGGGACAGGCTTTTCAAAGAATACTTTATCTGTGGGTTTCATATGTTTGAGGGGTACAGAAGGCAGAAGAAATTTGGATGCTGAGTATTTTGGAAAATGACCCATTTGTAAAAGAACCAGAGAAAATACAATGTGTATGTATTTATATGTGTCCACTGCTATTGTATCAGTAAATAAACTAATAGCACAAAATACAGATAACCTCTATATTGAGCATCTTTTTGTACAAAGCTACAAAAACATTGCCCTAGTTTTACTACAAACTCACTCCTGTTTATGCCTAAAGGGATATCCGCAACAGAGAGCAGAGAGATAGCAAGCTGGCTGGATTCCTGAGGATTGCATGCAACATCCTCAGCTGGGCAGTGGGGGAGGGCAGGTGGGGAGAGCCTGGGTGTCAGCTCCCACTGGAGTCGCACAGTGCATCTGCAGCGCTCCGAGGCTTCCTGCAAGAAGGGCACCTGAGGAGTTATATTCTAAAACACCTGTCAAGAAAGGAGACCCTGTGCTTCTTCACGCTCATACCCTCAGGAAGCTTCCGACACCAGGTAGGTGGGCTCAGACCCCACACCAAGCAAGTCTCTGCAGTCCCAGCCCAGGGTCCACACGCCAGTCCTGTTCTGACGCTGTAGGGACTTGGTCCAGATGCCACAGGTCAAAGCCCCAGCCACGCGAGCCTGGCCCCCACAAACTGCCGCCTTGCTTGGACTGCCGGGCTATCAACCGGGGCTCCCACCATGCTCTCCTTGGGTTTATTTACTTGCTAAAGTACCTATCAGAAATCAGGGAAATGATGATTTATGTGCACCAGGCTTTGTTGTAATAAATGATGTGACAGAGATATAGGTGAAGAGCCAGTTGGACAGGTAGGTGGGGTGAGGCCCAGAAGGGTCCTGGGCATGGAAGATTTTGTCCTGTGAAGTTGGGGTACACCACCCTTCCAGCCATGGATTTGTTTGTAACCTGCAGGGTCCTCAGACCTGCTGCTGTAAGAATATCTACAGTAAGTTCATCACAGAGATTTTGGGGGTCACTAGCTCCAGCTCTGGTTCCTGTTCCCTTCTCTGAGGATGGGGCAGAGGTCTGAAAGTTCTGAGCTCATGACCGTGTCGGGGGCTTACTGGTGACCATCCTCCCCTCCCCCAAAGGGATCCAGGAGGCTTCCGTGCCTCCTTGGAACACAGACACATCACCGTGGTGGGTGGGGGATATGTGTACATGCACTCACGCACACACAGAGATGTGCATTTTTCTGTTATTTCACGCCAGTCAGTCTCTAACTCGGCAACACCTTTATCTGTGTATTCCTTCACTTATATTTCTGTTTGTTCATTACAGCCGCGGCTGCTGTGGAGACTGTTCTCTGTAGCATGCCCCGCGTGACACTTCACTGGGTCTAGCCGGTGCTGTGCTTCCGCTTGAAGCTCATGGCCACAATGTCCAGGCCACGTCACGCGCTTCGCCCCCACCTCTCCGAGCCTGCAGAAACGTAAAGCAAGAGAAACCGCTCGTGACCCGGAGTCTCAGGGAACGTGAGTAGTGTCTGAGCCTCCACCACAGCCAGGTCCAGGCCCCAGCGCTGTCCACAGTTGCTGCCACACCAGTTGTGCGGTCCTGGAGGATGACCATTGTGAACTGTGAGCCAATCACACGTCCTTCGAAGTGTGTCTTCGTGGTGTTCTCCGCACTCATAAGCCAGGGCAGAGTTGAGGTGCTGGGGGAGCCAGACCTTACCTGGGGAGCTCAGGGGCTGCTTTGTTGAGGGAGGCTGGCTCCATTGGGGTGGCAAAGTCTTCTTGTCATTTTTTTTTGGGGGCAGGGGCTATATTTTGTATTCCACATGGGAATAAGAGACATAACGCCTTTCGCT
Source organism: Condylura cristata (assembly GCF_000260355.1). Classification (NCBI taxonomy): domain Eukaryota; kingdom Metazoa; phylum Chordata; class Mammalia; order Eulipotyphla; family Talpidae; genus Condylura; species Condylura cristata. Next base: position 3,302,079 of record NW_004567110.1, on the reverse strand, counting down.
GTTAACAAGCACATCTTCTCTTTCACTGTTGGCCATAGCTGGTTCTAAATCTAGAGAGCTGTTTGATGAACAGAGAAGTCCTTAGTCAGAGCGCTGTGGATGAAAATAAAGGACGAAATCAAGGAAAGCAGCCAGAATTGGGATTTAGCGTTTGGCAGATGTTACCTTACTTGGGGCTTGTTCTCACTGAGATAATAGGAGGCCCAATAATGAGGGTAATGTTTTGCAAATATGAAACGCATTTATCTTAATTTACTCGTAAGCAGGTTGCTATGTGGTTTTCTACCAACTTGGCCAAGACCTGAAGTTCTCAGCATCTGGAAGGAGAAGCGATGGTATTTGCTAGAACAAGCAGGCCACGGAGAAGCTTTGCGTTTCAAAACTGAGATTTCACTTACTAGTGTTTTATACGAACAAACAACAAACAAAACCTCTAGTCACGTCAGCATGGCAAAGCACGGAGAATTTTCCTCCATGGCAGTTTGTCACACTGTAAAAGGTCACAGGAGACAGTAAGCGGAATTAAAAAAAAAAAGTTTTCACACATTTGCTTTCGGTTCGTTTGTGGCAGCGATTGATCGGGACACGCAAGGACCGATCAGCACAGGACACAGGCCAGGCCTCGGTCACGTCGGGACAAGCACTGCGTTGTCAAGGGCCTGGCAGGCAGGGTAAGGGCGTGAGAGAGAAGAGTGGAGAGGGTACGGGGTGAAGGGGTGAGGAAGACACAGGCTTTGTGGCACTCCGTGGGGGTGACCAGAAGACCCCCCAGGCCAGTTCGTTTTCTCCCCAGGCCGCAGCAGCACCGCCAGCGAGCTGCGCCAGTGTCTCTGCCAGGTCCGCCAGGCAGTCGGCTTCGCCTGCTCGGAGGGAGCCTTTGCTCCTTAAGCCCCCGCGGCGTGCAGTCTGCAGCGCTTGGCTTCTCTCCTGCCCTGTGGGGAGGGACGGAAAGACGAGCGAGTAGGCGCAGAGGAGTGCCGCGAGGCGACTGGAGCTGGCCTCGTGGGTGGCACCGGGTGTGGCTGCACAGTTAGGATCGGGGTCCACAGGGTCCCCCTCCTTTCAGCACACACCTGCTGGTCTCTGTCAGTGCCCAGGTGCAAGACCCCTGCACAAGTGACCTCCCTGGAGACCTCCCTCAGCAGGTGCGTCTCCGAGGAGGACACAGCCCACTCCTTTTCTGCCAAGAAGCGAAGGTTCTGAGAGGATACAGATGGCTCCTTTCTCAAAGGGCCCCAACTTTCTCTTCCATCGCCACACGATCACGTGACTCACACCTTGCCTCATGCACCCACATAGCACCTGAGGGTTGGGGTCGGGAGGCTGTAGAGCTGCTATGTGGACACTGTCACCCCACAGACAGGGTGGTTCTTCCCGGCCACCCCACCGCCCCATCTGAGCGAATCACCTAGAATCCTGCCCAGCACTGCCCAGGCACAAGGGCCAGTTTTAAATCACAGAGAGGCAACGATGAGCATAATCACACCCAGAGCGCTGGGGAGTGGCCATCTGGAGGCTCGCCGCTCCGAGGCGGGCGGTGTGCTCTGGAGTGCTGTGTGTGCGGGACAGTGGTGTCTATTTTATGCAGCGCTCCAAGAGCCAGGATGCGCGGTTCTGAGTGGTCCAAGCAGATCCGCCCTTCCTCACAGAAGGTCCAGATCTCACCTGTGGAATTCGAGCTCCTCGCTTTGAAGCTAACTCAGCCGATAGAGTTCCTACTTCTCCAGAAGGGTCACTTCTGCCAGAGCTGCAAGGGACCCAATGAACTGAAAATGACAAATTCTGCCTGCCACTTGGGGTGTGAACGGTCTAGCAAACAAAGGAGGACTGCTCCACTGGCCGGCCTCTGGCCGTCCCGCCCTGGACTCTGAAGGGTCTTCAGTAAGCCAAGAGCACAGGCGCACATGTCTGGAACCCCTGAAGGAGACTTAGCCCTATTCTGTCACACCCCAGGACAAACATCTAGGGGTGACTACAGCGTCCTCAAAGCAGGTGCCCAAATAGATGTTGGGGGAGGGTTTGGGGAGGGCGATGGCCTCAGCAACGTTGACTATCAGTGGTCGTTTGGCCGATGGAGACAGAAGAGAAGCCTCTCACCTCACTTCCCCAGTCAGCCTTCCATCCCTGCAGGGATGAAACGGCCCCACCAGGCGTGGGCTGTAGAGTGGACGGCGTTCCCCATGTGCTCTGCCTCAAGCCTCCCCAGGTGGACTCCGAGGGCCTGGCTTTGCCTGGTTTCAATTTTCCACCCTCAGCTGTGGCCTCAGGTGCCACAGAGGAGTTCGACCTGGCCGAATCCACACTGATGGGCCCTCGCTGTCCGAGCCCTCCCCTCCGCTCGTTGTACTGTGGGGGAGCCGAGGCAGGCCTGTCCGGCAAGCTCTAATTCTCCTTGCAGACACTGAGCGTGGGTGAGGGAATCTAACCAGAGGCATGCAGGCGCCCCCGGCAGGCTGCGTGAGGATGAGTGCATGGGCAGGGCTGGCGTCTGAGCAGGCTGTTGGGGAGGCAGCGCCCCCCCAACCCGGCTGAGCCCAAGGGCTGGAGATGGCATGCTGGTAAACGTGTTGGTTCCAGAGTCGGATCTCAGTGGAAAGCGAATTTAGAAGGAAATAGGTCAAGTGAAAGAAAATACAAAGGTGTGAACTTACACAGTCAGCGGCAGAGTATATGGCCCATGCATGTAGGGGTGCAGTGGGAGCGCTCAAGACCGCGGTGGCCTCCAACAATGGCCTTGTTTGTTTGTTTTGCTTTTCCTTGCCCAGCAGGGATAAGACTGCTCACCTCAGCGTCCAGTGCACTGGTCTACAGGCTGCAGGCAAGATTTGGTTTTGTCTCCTGAATCGCCCCCTGCGGTCACGTCTCAGAGGAAGGGCCCCAGGATGGTGGCTTCTGGACAATGACAGGAGAAGCCACCCAGGCTGAGTCCCTCCCCAGGGCACGTCCTTGCACGGTCCACTGTCCAGGCAAGTGGTGGCCAAGGTCCAGGTCAACGGGACGAGCGTGTTTCCTCCACCCCCACTGCTGAGGGGAGGCTACTCTGAACAGTGATCACACTGGACAGAGGCTTTCTGATGCCCTGTGCAAAGGGCCCCTGGCGTCTGTGTCTGTGGCTGGCTGAGACCATGGGAGAACGAGGCCCACCCTCAGAGCCGCAGACCCTTCTGCATCAGACTTTCTGTGACTTCAGCTCATCAGAGAACAACGCACACCTAGGGTGCCAGCTTCGTCACCTATGAGGAGGGATTAGTTTTGCTAAATCACCTGGACATTTGCGTTTGTACTGATAACAATCGTCTTAAAGCAATTGAACCAGGATGGCAGGTTAGTGGCAGAGGCCACCTTGGTGAGAGTGAATTCAGAGAACTCGGGGTGTTCATACACCCCTTAGGCAACGGATCCTCTGGCTAGGGAGGCACCATCACTGGGGTGACCATGTTTTGGGGTGCCTGTGGCATTGACAGAAAATATAGTGCATTGACTTTGTCCTTTGAATTTATGTGGACCCCTTTGGTCTCTAATTACTGTGTATTTCGAGAAAAACTCAATAGGCGGTAAATGGCTTTAATCCTAGTCTGAGGCTATTTTGTCTGTTGTGAAGGAAACTTCCTGCCTATTAGAGAATCCGTGCGTTGGCTTCATTAGTCAAACTCTGAATTAGAAAGCCATCCTTTCCCGTCATCAGCAATAGCTGTGCACACACATATTTTTTTTTAAAGATTTATTTATTTATTCATATGGAACTGGGGTACAGGCCAGAGATGTGGAGGGTGAGAGGATTCACCAGAGACAGAGAGAGGAGCAGAACAGGCAGATCGACGAAGTACACTGCCGAGGGGAGCAGCGGGCGGGTCAGGAGAGGTCTGCCACACCATGTGGTCACCTCCGGGGCAGGCGGGAATCGAACTCATGGGGAAGTGGCGTTAGCTTCGCAGTGCTGTGCTTTAACCCACTGCGCCACACACACATATTTTAATGGTCGATTTGCCTTGTAAATTCCGAGTCATTGCGATCTCAGATATTCTCTCCGTCTGTTCTATCGAATACTCCTTTGGGTTTTCCTCATTCCAATACTTAACAGGTAAAGATAATTTCTTTTGGGGAGTGAGTTGCTTACTTCGATGCTAATTTTTCATCCTTTCTGCAGAGAGATCACCAAATAGATGTCATGCTGTTGAAGGTAACCGCTACTGATTCCTAGGAAGTTACAAATGAGGACTTAGCATTTGAGAAAGGCTCTGGAACGTTTTGAGTGAATGTTTACCAATTTGTAAATTGGTGGGGAGGGGGGAGAGACCTGTTCTGCCCGTTCTTTAAACATATTGAAAAAGAAATGAGATAATGTGTGAACAGCAGTTATTGTTCTGAGGTACCTGATGACGATTTTGAGGTTTTTTTTTTTTAATGAACTTTCAAACACTGTGTTTTACAAAGAAAAATGATCGACTCTGTTTGGTATCGATTGCTCGTGTAGTTTCACTGGCTCCTGTGTCGCTTTCTTTGAAGGTTTAAAAGCCTTTTCTCAGGAGCCCCACTGGGCTGCCGGGCCTCCCAACCCTGGTTCCCGGGCCCATTGTCTTGGTACACAGGAAAGTCTTGACTGATTTCGACCTATTGTCCCATTCATCACCAGATGACAATTCAAGTCAGCAAACAATAGGGAAAGAAAATGTTGGCAACAATTGGACAATAGACCTGATTTTAATTTTACTGCAAAATCTCCCCCGGGGCAGCAGCAACAAAAATGCCACTTTGGACATCAGTCACAGCCACATTTGTGGCTCATCCCTCTCCCGTGGTCCTTCCTGATTCATTGAAATCCTGATGGAATTCTCCATAATGGTCATTAAATTTCAAAGTGTTGCGCAATTAGGGATTCGTTCACTATTAGACCATGTAATGCCACTCTGATTTATGCAAGCTTCATTAAAATCTTTTCCAGCTAAGATCTGCAGGGGACATAAAACGCATCAGATGGGAGAATCTGAGGCAGTTTAATGAGACTTTTTCTTCCTTAAACTTCAGCTGTGTGATTGTGTAGTGCTCGAGGCCTGAGAGAATGCACAGAACTACAAATGCTCGGTCAGGAGGACAAAAGGGGAATTTGGCCTTGAGATGAGTGGGGCGTTTCAATGTATAACAGAGGGTAGTTTTTGTTAGAACAATGAGAGACTGCCCTTATATTTTTGAAGGAGCCAGCCATGTGGTCTTTCTAAATTTCATTTATTTTGGCTCATCATGGGCGTCCTACTGATGTATAGCAAGTTATCACATGCGAAGCTCCTTTAAACAACAACGTCCATTTTTAAATCTCAGTTTTGTAGGTGAAAAGCTGTGATTGGCCCAGCTGGTCTCTGGTCTCTGCTTGTAAAAATAAATAAATAAATATATATATATATATATATATATATATTTCCTGTTCAAGCTCTTGAGACTCAGAAAAAACCCATCCCAAACTCATTCAGAAGGTTGGCAGAACCCAGCTCCTTGCAGCTGTGGGAATGAGGTCCCTGTTCCCTAGCCCATTAACCGAGGGGCCCTCTTTTCTTGCAAGGGTGATCTACCTGCCTCCAACCTTGCATTTCCACCTTACATGCACATCCAGGCCTCCTCATACTTCCCATCTCTCTGAACTACCTTTTTGTGTTCCTCTTGTACAGCAACCACAGGTGATTTCATACTTTTGGGGGCTCCTCTGATGAGGTTAGGCCAGCTGGAAATCCCCACCTCATGTCATCCACTGAGGATCCATCTTAATTACATCTGTTAAATTTCTCCACAGCAGTATTCAGTTCATAGTTTGGAGGAAAACCCAAACATAGTATTTTGGGGGCACTGGGCGGGGTCACCTTTCCAATTTTCTCTGCCAAAGGTAATAAAATAGGGTTCATAGAAGGGTATAACCCAGAGGATTCTTCTGAAGAGGATTCTTATGACCTGTGTAGGGAGAAAACTTATTTCTAAATCATAGTAAATGTAAGAAAATTTAGCTGTTATCAACATTATTGCTACTATTTTATTATCACTATTACTTTATCATCATCCTCATCATCATCATTAAGTTCAGATTGAAAGTCTAGTGGAGAAATCATAAAGGACAGTCATAAAGAGGGTGTTGCTTTCTTAGGCCAGGGTTTGCCCTGCAGAATGCTTCATATGAGCCAGTGCATCATCCTCTGGCCTGTCTATCAATCATCTGCCTCATCTACCACAACACAGACACATATGCACACATATATGATACCACATGACGTTCCCAATTTGGACCGTATCTTCAAAGCTTTATGTTTTCTTTATTTTTTACAAATACAAAATGCCTTACATTTATTGAAGTGAATTGTAGATTATAGCTGAAAGGAGGTGCTGCTCCCAGCAGTGGAAGGGGTCGCACCCATGTAAGGGAGTTCCTGACACCTCATTACCAGGGTAGAGAGGAATATTCATAACAAGAACAATATAGTGGTGACGGGATAATCAAACAAAAAAGACACAGTGGTCCTAAATGCATAGGAACCAAAGCCAGTTTTCTGAAATGTGACTCACAGAATGAGGGAGACAATGTACCCCAGTTCTAATGCATAAATAAATAAATATTTTAAAAATAAATTAGAATGGCTATCATTTAAAACAAAACAAAACAAAACAACTGTCTTAAGTGGTTTGATTTTGGTTCTGCTCCTAGGATGCCCTGATTTTCCTTTTATCCCTGGAAGCGTCTCTGCTGGGCATAGGACCTTGGGTTAACACCTGTTTTCTTTCAGCAGCTGTGCACGCTCAGTTCACGCTTGCTCTGGGAAGAGGCTTCTGCCGACTTTCCAGGAGTTTTCTCCTACGGCGGAAGTGTCGTTCTCTGGCGGCCTCGGAAGCTTTCCTTACCGTTTAGTTTCATAAGTCTCTTTATAACATGGCATGGCTGGGGATCATCTCGACTGGCATTTTCTCATCTTCTAAATGTGTTGGTTAGGGTCTCCTGTAAACACGGGATCTTCCCAGGCGTTTTTCATCCAGTATGTCTTCACCCCCGAGCCTCACGGCCGTTCTTCAGGGACCAGGAGACAGCCTGGCGCACGGTTACCTGAAGCTCTGCTCCCTTTGAGCTGCCTGTGTGCTGTCTGCCCTTCAGAAATGTCTGTCTTCTAGTTCATCGGCTCTTCCCTTGGCCTCCGACATTCTTACTTGAGTCCATCCTCCAAGCTTTTATTTCAGCAATGGCACTTTGCAGTTACGAAGGTCCCACGTGTCTTAAGCCCTCGCATTCCCGAGGCCTCCTATTTCGCGTTAGTTTTCTGTGCACATGCCATTACTTTCTGAAGTGTTTCACCGGGTGCCGCCATTTCCCCACTTGGCCCGGTAGAGGGAGTGATTCTCAGTTGGATGCTTTCACGTCGTGTTCTGTGACACTGTTTTTTTTTGTTGTTGTTGTTTTGTTTTTGTTTTCTTCTCTCTCGCTTTTTATTAATTAATGTTTCTTACATAGCTTTAGTTCCCGTAGATCAAAGCGGGGGGGGGGGGGCACACACAGGAGACTGCAGAGCGGCTCGCGGGTGATGAGGTGGCGGCAGAGCTGGGGTCAGCCGGGTCTTCTCAGGCCTCTCCGTGACGTGGCTTCCAGAGACTCTGCTGCTGCGAGGTGCCTTCTCATGACCGCCAGGTGGGCGGGAAGGCGAGGTTCCTGTCTCAGCCTCCCATTACTGTGAAGGGGGGCGACTCATCATGACTGGACAAAAGGGGCACCCTGCTCCCCAAGTGAGCCTGCAGATTCTGGGGGGGAGAGTCTTCCTCCCACAACATTGGCATGAATGGAAACTCCTCCTTGCCCTTTTCTGACCGCTCCCTGACAGGGCTGCTGGGGAACCTGTCAGACCACAGAGAAGCGAGGATGAAGACTCATCAGCCTTTCCTGCTAAGTGAGCTCTGTGGGCTACTTTCCCCGAGGGAGCTGCCCCTCAGGTAAGTCTCTCTCACTCTTTGGGTTAACACCAACAGTGTCTTCCCACTCCCTCGGGAGTGATGAGGTCATCCCCTGCTCTGGTGTAGATTTTATTCTCTTTGTTATGATTGTTTTGTTCAATCTCTTTGGCTGCAGCCGTTTTCTGCAAGGGCTGCAAAGACTGGTTTGTTCTGCTTTCTGGTTTTATGTCTTTTTATTACACCACAGTGCAGTCCTAAAAACCCTTAGTCCTAAGGTTTCCAAAACAATCTACACATATTAGCAAACTGATTTGCAGCTGGCCCGGGAGGCTGGGTCAGTGCGGTTAAGGACCGTGGTGGAGTTTACTCAGTAATGCAGAGACCAGAGAACAGGACTCGGGGGGCTGCTTCTGAATGGTCACTGTCTGCTGGGGGAGCATGGGGTGGAGGCAGGCAGGGGAGGGCAGGACATAGCAAGTCGGGGGAGGACCTGTCTGTGGGCGTTGGAGGAGGACCTCAGTGGGTAGAAGGATGTTCAGAGTCTCCCAGCTGCGGGTGCTCCTGGGCAGGAATGGAGGTGACTCCCGTGATCAGCATGGCACCTGCCCGTTGTATGAATTCCCCGTCCAAAAACACAAGTTACCAGAGAGCCCGACTGCGCGCTCTCCCCAAGCTCTTCTACCTGCCCAAGCAGAATAGCAGGATTAGACCCATTCCCACCTATATTTCATTGGCAGGCACCGCATTGTCCCAATGCATCTTGGCTCCCTGGTCCACAGGCCTTCTGTCTTGGACAGATCACTTCCTTAGCCTCTTTAAGCTTGATAGTCCTCATTTAGAAAGCAAAAATAATAGCACTCCCTTGCCTGTGCAAGGGAGACTGAAACGGGCGTGAGTACTCCGTTCTCCCCACTCCAGAACACGTCGGCAGAGAGGGGGCATCGTCCTCATTCGCCTTCTCTGTGCTGAGTACAAAGTCAGTAATTGTCAAAAGCGACACAGCTGACAGGCAGAGGGACAGACAGAAAGACAGCGAAGGTACTTATGGGAACCGGCCGCCTCCCTCAGAAACGAGACTGGATGAGAACCAGTTTTGCAGAGTAAGCTGCAAAGGCCTAGCCCAGAGTGCTCTGGCCAGTGAAGCTCTCCCACGTCCATGCCGAATGCTTCGGCAAATGCTTGCTGTGGCCACGGAGGTCCCTGGGCTGCAAGGTGCCTGGCACAGGCCTGTCTGCTGCGGGCTCTTGCCAGGGCCCAGCCTGAGGCTCGCTAGCAGAGGGCCCATCAACTGTGCACGGGATGTGCCTGGCAGCCGTTCTCTTTAATGACCACTTGAGAATAACTGACGAGAAAACATGCGTCCAGTTTTCCGCACAGAGGTGGTCAGACTTTTTACACCCTGCTCACACGTGCTGGGACTGAAATTTGAAGTTCGACTGGACTTTTTCCCACGCACAGCTTCCCAGTTTGGCTCCTGACTGGAAGATTACTTCGTGACACCCCAAAGCCATGACGCCTGCTCTCTTAGGGTCTGCTCTCTTATGGTAAAATCCCTGCTGTATTTTGAAATCTGCAGCATGAAAAATATCATTAATCCTCAAATGTACCAGATGCCAAACCTGCTATCTTGCTTTAAACTCCATTGTTATTCTTCTCCTTCTTGTGACACGATCGCCCCCCCCCCCCGAAGTGCCATCTGTTTTCTCTCAACAGGTTTTAAAGAGCCTAAGAATTTGGTTCAAGTATATTTGAAACACCTGGAAGCTCCTTAGACAACGGAGAGGGAAGAGGCTGGAATGAGAATCACAGATCACCCACACGGGCAAGAGCGAAGAGGAATGAAGTAGGATGTGTAAAACAAAGCACATGCCTACTGCCCCCAAGGCTGTCACTCTGATGACTCTGCTTCAGACTCCTGATGCATTGGAGAGAATATCCAAGAAGGCAGAGAAAAACCGAGTTTAAAGAAAACAGCAATAGCCTATTTCCCAGAAGTATATTTTGCATGCCGTATGTAAATTACTTCTTGAATGTCTTGCTGAAGCAGGAACAGCAAACAGCAAAGGCCACGTGAAGGCGGGTGTCTCCCAGCGACCTCATCCTGCGTGGAGCCGGTGGAGAGACGGCTGCTGAGCTCGCAGCCCGCCAAAGAACACTGAGCTCTTGGCTCGCCAGTCACTGGTGTGGGTGTGTTCTCCTGAAATGAGGAGATTTTTTAATGCTAAATTTAAGTGCCACGAGGTTTTGCGTGGCTGGCGGAACACGTGGCTCTTAGACGGTCTTGCCCCACCCTAGTTTGGAGCATCAGAGGGTCTCGCAAAGCTCCCCAGAGCCTGCGTGTTTGGAGGGCACCAGGGTGAGGAAGGGGTGTGTGTAGACGCTGTCCCCCTGCCCTGGCAGCAAATGTGAAAAAGAACCCACGTTGCTACTTTATCATTTTATCTATTTTCAGTTTCAAGTCTCCGACGTCAACCCGGAAGCTGCCATCCCGCATGGCAAACACATTTTCATCGCATTTTCTGCTTGGAGAATGCCCAGCTCTTGTCTTTTATTCTAGGTAATTCTAGAACTTCGAAGAGGAACCGAGTCACTGAGGAATCTCAGAGACCTAGTAAATTGGTGGGAAAGTACACCTGTAATTTTATTTTAGACATCATCGAAAAGCTGCTCTTCAGGCATCAGTGCTGCAAACCGTGGCTTCCTGCGCCCTCCCAGGCCGCAGTCAGAGCTGCCCCGGGGGGGCCGCCTTTCAAGACCAGCATGCTGATTAGATTTAGACTTTGATTTTGCTCTTTCGTGAAAGAGCGCATGCCCGTCCCAGCTTAGTTAGATTAAAATGGCACGCGGCCCCTTGCGAGCCTCCAGCTGGCTCTGGTTGAGCTCTGGCGGTGGTGGTGGGCTGGTGCTCCGAGCCAGGTCTGACGTCAGGCCCCCGTGGCTGCAGAAAGGCCTGTGTGCCGAGGCCTGCAGCCTCGCTCTGGAGATGCCCCCCTTCACCCCCCCCAAGAGTCGCAGGGGAAGTGTGAGCACCTCCAAATGGAAGATGAGATGGAACCAGTTAATTACACGGAGCTCAGGCTGGGAGGAGCGACTGACGGAGGGAGGACCTCACGGCCAGGCAGAGACAGCCGAAGGAGTAAAGATTTGCTGGGGCGGGAGGCCTGCCGGCCTCGCCGGCTGGGCCCTGCCTCGCCCACCTGAGGGCTTCCCCCACAAGGACTGGCATACAACGATCATTAAAGCCTGAAAGCCACTGAGCCGTAGCCTCCAGGACCCTCCTTTGTTCGTCTGCCACGTCGACAGCCTGCCCGAGCCGGCCAGCAGTGCAGGGTGCAGTCTGCCCCGAGAGCGGTCCGTGTCCTGCAGAACTCTGTGTCTGGCCAAGCAGAGGAAGCCTGAAGAAGCGGTAGGGAAGGTGAGGGCCTGGCATCCCAGCGGCACCAAAGAGGCGCGTGGCGGAACCATCAGGCGCAAGGGTGCTCGGGACACTTAGGAACTGGGCCACCTGCCACCTGTCCCCTAGGAACCTGTCAGCGTGACCGGCGGCAGGAGCTGTGCTCTGGGCCCGGCTGGAAGCCGCTCGTCTGAGCCCGGTGGTCAGTGCTGTGGGCCCACATTCTTGTCCCTCTCATTGGGAAAGATAAACTTTTTCTGGTCTGTTTGCAGTATGATGGAGACTTTGAATTTTAATTGCTTAGTTTGTACCGCTATTAAGAGGCCGGTATTACACTCAGGTCAGGCTAAGGAATTGACTCTCGGGAAGATGAATCTACCCCAAACCTCACCAGCTAAGAAGGCGCAGAGCTGGGATTCAGACGGAGATTGGCCGACCCCTGCATCCACGGGGTCCAGCGCTCGCCTGCCCAGTCCCACGAGCGTGACCAAACCTGGACACGGCGTCGCCGCTGATTGAAAGTAAGATATTATATTTTTCATAAATCTCTGATTTGCGGCAAAATATAAGTACAAAGCACGTAGAGCCTTAACTAAAGCAAGGAGGGTGAACTTCAGGCAGCAGAGTGTTCTCCTGGCCTCGTGGGTGTCTAGTTCTTCGATGGTTCCTCGGTGGTCAATGTAAGCCTGTCTGCTTTTCAGTTTGAAACTGGAAGTGTAAGAGTTTAGAGGGTGCACAAGGGCCCTGACCCTCCGCCTTGGCGCTCACAGTGCCATGGTCTTTCTTGTCTGTGGCTCCGTGGACACTCCGCATCTTCCCTCAGCAGCTATGCCCCGACTCAGCCTTGGGAGGCCCCGACTCAGCCCTGGGAGGCCACGACTCAGCCTTGGGAGGCCCCGACTCAGCCCTGGGAGGCCCCGACTCAGCCCTGGGAGGCCCCAGACTCAGCCCTGGGAGGCCCC
>NW_004567110.1:3286944-3289612 GCF_000260355.1 Condylura cristata | reverse complement strand
GGGAGGCCCCAGACTCAGCCCTAGGAGGCCCCAACTCAGCGTTGGGAGGCCCCGACTCAGCCCTGGGAGGCCCTAACTCAGCCTTGGGAGGCCCCAGACTCAGCCCTGGGAGGCCCTGACTCAGCCTTGGGAGGCCCCAGACTCAGCCCTGGGAGGCCCCGACTCAGCCTTGGAAGTGTCCACACACGCTAAGAGCTCACTGCCTTCTGGGCCCGTGGGTCTCCAGAACCTCTCACAGTTCATGACCCTTCCAGGCCATGTGGGTCACGTTCTGGAATCTTCTTTTCGGGAGGCAGACCCTATCACAGGTACACGTACTTTTCTATGTGGAGCGGAACATGTGTCTGCTTTCAGGGACACACGTGCTGGGGAAGCTCCGGCCGTCCCTGTGGGCTAATTTGCCTGGACACACCCTGGGGAGACAGGGAGGTGTTAGGAGGGGGAAGGCAGCGTGCTGAGACTTGTGCCCACAAGCTCCTCCATGCCTGTGAGGACACGGGCCAGGCCTGGCTTACAGAGAAAGGAGATGTCTAGGGCTAGGCACAGCTCTGCCGCGAAGCATCGGGCTCGGCCCCAGCCCTGGGGCCCCACGCAGCTCGGTCATCAGGAGAGGGGCCTCACTGAGACCCCTCACCTTGTGCAAACTGCAGGAAGATGCGCTGTCCCGGACATGCGTGGCTTAGGCTGTGTGGGTCATCCTCTTTGCAAAGGAGGACCCCAAAGCCCCGAGAGAGCACCTTGGGACACCCCCTGAGAGTCGTCCCAGACCACCTGCCCGCAAGCCTGTTTTAAGCAGTGTCTCTCTGCTGGCTGGGGAGGCTCAGGGGGTCCTCACCAGGATCGGGTCTGGGCCCCTCTCCAGGCCCTGGGCTCGAAGGCCAGAGCTGCCTGTGGGCAGGAGCTGGACAGCAGACCGAGAGGCTCCCGTGGCTCGTGGGTGTTTCACCTCAACCCACCCCTTGTCTTCCATCTTCTAGTCCCGTCCTACTTGTAGCTTTCTTTTAATTTTAAAACTCCTGGTTTCTTTCTTTTTTTTTTTTTTTTTTCCATCGTGCTGGGACGTTAGGGAGGCTTGAGTGTGCGAGTCACTGACCGACAGGTGGACCCCGGCCTGCATCTCGTTTCTCCCTTGTGTGTCCTCCCCGCCTGCCCCGCCCTGCAGAGCCCCGCCCAGAGCCTGCCCTTCACCCTGCTGCTCCTAAGCTTCCAGCTTTGTGCCACCTTCATGGGGGATTTGCATTGACCACGCCTGCACTTACGCACACAGGAACTGGGGTGCAGGCCAGAGGTGGGGTGAGAGGATCCCCAGAGACAGAGTGGGGAGCAGCACAGGCCGATCCACTGAGATCCACTGCTGAGGGGGCTGCGGGAGACAGGAGGGGTCTGCTGTGCCCCGGGGGGTCACTCCCTGGGGCGGGGAAACAAATCCAAGCTCTGCAGCTGGTGAAAGCTTGGTGGAGCTGAGCCTTCACCCTTGTGCCGCCAGGGAGGCCCCAGGGTTCCATACTTTAACTCACCAAGCTCAGTCGGTGGTGCCTGCCAACTGTGTCCCCCAAGACATGGCCACTTCCAGGGGAGGAGCTGGGCGTGGTGCCCAGTGCAGAGCCTGCAAAGTTGAGCAAACATGGCAGAGCTGAACGGAACATGCAAGCACTTGTCATTCAGTGCCAAATTTGTCAAATCTCAACTGCTTCCCAGTTATTAACTGTAATTTTAGTAATAATGAAGTTTTTTTTTGTTTGTTTTTTCCATTTCTATTTCTCTTGCCAATTTGCTGTGATGAAAATCAAGGAAAAATCAGTCCCGGGAGCTTCTCACATTCAGATAACAGAAGCACGACCTTTAACAGTCAGGACTAGTTTAATACTTTCCACCTTGCTTAGAGTTTCTGTGAAACCATACGCTTTCCACCATATTCTACTGTCTCTCCCTTCTCTCTTCTAAGTCAATAGACACAGGCAGTTCCCACCCAATTTTAGGAACGGCATGTGGAATTCATGTTTCCCCCTAAACAACCAAATGTAAAAGAAAATTTTTTGGCATCTCACCAACTTTTGGCATAAAATTGCACATCTATGACCATCAATCATCAAAAATGCAAACAAAATATCTGTAACCCACCCCTACTCTCTCTCTCTGGTTAGACTTCATACAGCTAGAACAAAGCCTTGGTTATATTCAGCCAGGTTCCCTTAAGAACCCCGGTTTCATCCGCACTGTAGAGAGCCTGTAGGAAGCTGGGTGGAAGCACCGAGGAAGGTGGCTGGAAGGCACCAGAAAACACCACTGTGTTTCCAAATATTTACTTTTGCTTTGTGTTTCCCAAAGAAATCACTGATTTAAGGATTAGGAAATGAATGGGCACTTTTAATAACAATGTGATAATGACACAGAGACAGACAATGCAGGAGACAGCTGCCTCATATTTGGCTTCAAGGCATAAAAGGAAATTCTTAGTGAAAAAACATCCATGAAGAAACACACACACACACACACACACACCCCAGCAAGGCATAGGGACAGGCGGGTAGGCTAGACGCAGAGGGCTGAGGCCACTGATGTGCCCCAAGAGTAGGAAAGGCGACTGGGGCCTGCACCCCGCCCCGCCCCGGGAGTCCATCAGCCCCCTCTGAGCTGGCTTTAGGCGACTGGGGCCTGCACCCCGCCC
>NW_004567110.1:3257617-3285970 GCF_000260355.1 Condylura cristata | reverse complement strand
TCCGTCAGCCCCCTCTGAGCTGGCTTTAGGCGACTGGGGCCTGCACCCCGCCCCGGAGTCCATCAGCCCCTTCTGAGCTGGCTTTATTTGTACTTAGGTGCTGGCAGTTCTGTGTCCTAGACACAGCGCCCAGGAGAACGCTAATCTGGAGCTGATAAACGCTGCACGCTGGGAATAGGAAGGAGCAAGACACTGCCCGGGCAGGCGCCCGCTCGGTGCCCGGGAAGGGGGTTTGGCCGCGGGGATAGGCTGGTTCCTTAAACACGAGCCCCGGGGGGGACCCCGCTGGGAGCCCCTGTGCTGGCCCCTCCCCTCGGCCTAGATGGTGAGGCGACCTCTCGCTCAGCCCCTCAGCGTGTGGTGCGTAACAGAAGCGGCCAGTCCTGGCCGGATGGGGCAGGGGGCCGGTGAGTGGGGAGTCAGTGCATGCTGAGAGCAGGCTCGAGGCACAGGTGGGCTTCCGCCAGGCTAGTATGAAAAGGACAGTCCAACATGGGTGAGAAACGCTGTGAGGTCGGGCATGGCATGACGTGAATAATGAGGCCAAAGCCCGCACCGGCGGTGCCACAGGAGGGAAGGCGAGGTCGAAGCAGCTTGCGCCCAGCTCCAGGAGGCTCTAACTAGCCGGACTGGCCCGCAGAGGGCAGCGAGGCGGTTACCAGCAGGCACCCCACGTGGTTTCCGAAGCCTGTGGCCTCAGGTCGCGGAACGAGCGAGTGCTGGGGACTGCGGGCAGCTCGGTGTTTGCAGACCGCGAGGTGTGGGCGCTTCAGGGGCGCTGAGGCTGGCGCTTGGGTTGGTTCTGCCCACGCCAGGCACAAGAACGCACGGGCACTGTCAGACGGGAGGGAGACGGGCCTGCGGAGAGGCCTGGCTGAGGGTGGCCCCGGGGTCCACCTCTGTCCACACTCCTCAGGTGCGCCCAGGCCACGCGATCACTCCGCCAGCAGAGGGGCGAGGCCCCTGCGGCAGGGACGGGCCGCATCGCCGTGGTCTCAGCCAGGCCCGCGTGGGGGCATCTGGGCCACCGGCGGCCAGCCCAGGCCACCTGGTGCCGGTTCCTCAGGTGAATCCTTGCCGTTGGGTGACTCATACCCCCACATCATTACCATCAGTCAAGCTTAAAGCCAGAAGGGACGTCTGTTCTGCCTACCGAATGAGGGAGCGCGAGCGCCGTTCTGGAGAAGAGCAGAGAGCGCAGGTTGCTCTCAAGCCCGGCAAGTCCCTGCGGTCTTGATAGGAGGAGGCGCCGCTGGGCTCTGTACTGACCAGTACTCAGCTGGCCCCGGTGACTAAAGTACCGCTCTGGCCACTGCGTGGGACCAAGAAGGTGGCCACGGAGGGACAGTTTCAGTGGCTAGACGGGAGGCGACTAACAGGCATGCGGATCAGTGTAGACTGAGGGTTATTCTGGACAAAGAGCAGACCGAAGGGCTCCCGGGACGTGACTCGGGTAATGCGAGACATCGAGGTCACTACACGACCTTGGCCTGGGATGGAGAAAGCTTGGGGAGTAAGTTAATTTCAAGGAAAGAACAAAGAGTTTCGTTAATTTTTAAAGATTTACTTTATCTAGGCACACAAGAACTGGGGTACAGGCCAGAGGTGCGGGGGCTGAGAAGATTCAGGACAGGCAGGCTGAGGGGAGCAGCGGGGAGACAGGAGAGGTCTGCCGTGCCCTGTGGGTCCCTCCCTGACCCCGGATCTAACTCACGCCTCAGGGGCTGCGATAGCTTCACAGGCCGAGACGTAGCCCCGTGTGCCACCAGGGAGGCCCAGAACAAAGAGTTCTGAGTGAGCCGTTTGGTTTGAACTCTGTGTGATATCCGGCTCACTGAGTCCGTGCTGGAGGTACAAATCTGGAGAACGCTGGGCTTGGAGAGGGAGGCACTGACATGTGTTCTTCAAAGACATCGTCAGCTGGGCCTTCGCAGCCAACACTCCACGCCCTGGGGGCCTAAGCGCCAGGTGCACCCCTGCCGTGGGGGGCGTGGGGGCGGGAGCCCTGAACCAGGCAGCGGCACCTGGGGACTGGCGAGAACGTGCTTTCTGCTTCATTCCATCACGGCCTTTTTCCTGGTGCGTCTCTGCATGGAGGAAGGAGTGGGGGTCTCTCTGCGGTCTTCTGCATGGACACTGGTCCCATTCATGGCAGCCCCACTCTCCTGACCCAGCCACTCCCCAAACCTCCCACCGCCCAATACTTTCACATTGGGGCTTCGGTCAACTTTGGAGGAGACAGGCACTGGGCAGGACCCCAGGATGAGAGGCTAGAGATAGCTCGAGCGGCGAGAACACAGACTCAGGAACGTTGGCCTTTGTGTGTGTTGGGGAGCTTCTCCGACGTCAGGAAGCTGTGCTCTCAGACCTCGGACTGGCACCCACAAACACATACACGACGGCCGCCGCTGGACAACCTGAAAAACACTGAAATAAAATAATTCTCATTTTCCTCCTCACTGAGCTCAATAATTGATAGCAAAACTTATTTCAAACTCAGGCTGTTAAGCGCCACCTCAGATGCAAACACAAGGTCTGGGGACCACGGACGGGAGCTGTTTGGAGGAGGCAGCGAAGGCGTCTTGGGAAGAGACTGTGCGGGTGCGTGGGTGGGGTGTGGGGGGGGCGGGGGGCGACGTGTCCCAAGCCCTGGGACGGCGTCCTCAGTGCCCTAGATTTTGGGGCCAGGGCCGTCACGCGGGACCCCACCCTGAAGGGCCACTGAACTAGCTGCTCCCTGACTTGCGCTGGTGCACGAGCGTGTTAGCTCGTGCGAGGCGTGTGTGGCATGTGTGCTTGTCTTTAAATTCCTAAGTGAGGGCCCTCCCCGGGGGCGCGGCGGGTTAAAGGACTGCACTGGGGAGCTCAAGCCACTTCCGCATGAGTTCGATCCCCGCCTGCCCTGGAGGTGACCACAGGGCGCGGCAGACCTCTCCTGCCCCGCCCGCTGCTCCCCTCTGCAGTGGACTTCGATGATCTGCCTGTTCTGCTCCCCACTCTGTCTCTGGTGAAGCCTCTCGCCACCCCTGAGCCTCTGGCCTGTACCCCAGTTCTGTATGCACAAATAAATTATTCTTTAAAAAAATAAAATTCCTTTAAAAAAATAAAATTCCCTTAGTGAGGTCTTCCCTGGTAAACCCCAAACCCCGTCTGTGCTCGGCTGATGTTCTGAGTGTTCCCCGACTCCTTGGGCGACCAGGGCTGGCGGGCGGGGTGGCAGTAGCAGGCCGGGCCTCTGCCACCTAGGTGCATCTGCTGAAACCCTGCCGGTGCCTTTCGAGTTACAGCCCGCCCCTCCCCCACCCACTACCATAGACGTAAGTAGCTGCCACAAATTATTGAATAAAGAATTTCATTATAGAGGGGAATGGCAGGTTAAGAGAGACTTCTAAATGTGGTGCTAAATGAAGCTAAGACAAGAGACAGAGGGAAAAGGATGTGTTTGCTGTTTCCAGATCAGGGAGACAGTGTGGTGCTATCAAGCCCCTGTTGCCATGGGGATCACGGAAATGAAATGAATGAGGAGGTGCAGAACTCCTGTGTTAAGTGCACCCTGCATAAAACTTCCAGCTCACCACGGGACCCTCTTAGGTAGGGATTTCAGATGACTTAGACGGAGGCCCAGGGGAATTAAGCAAGTCACTGGCGCTGTAACACTTAACTGTGGATGGAGCCAACCCCTTGCCCCACCCCCCAGCTCTGAGGGGGTGCGGAGCTGGTCTCTAAACTACACTGCCTGCTGGTAGCCTCCACTTCAAAGGCACCGCCCTGCCTCAGGGAGCCTAGCTTCTGACCAGCCTTTCTGGCTCTGCTTCTCCACTCCCCTAACCCTCCTCATCCATGCCCCCCTCATCCGTCCAGCCCTCTAAGTCCATTTCTGAGACCTAAGATTTGCCAGGGGTCGGAGGTACCTGTCCGTTTCCAACACCCTGTGCAGGAGAAAACATGGAAATGAATCCAAACCTGCAGGTGGTCACATTGCTGCCTTCTGCAGCTTTCGACGTGGCCTCACAAAGAGAAACGTGATTCTTTAAGGGCATATTTTGCATAATAACTGGGTTAGAAATCTGGTAGCACTTTTGCATATTTGAGCCAGGAACACAATTGTTCTGATAAATGTTTATTCTCTACAAACATTGGCAGAAGCAGGGAAGTCAGAAAGTGTCTGAAATTTTGCCAGATGTACCACTCAGCTTGTTCATTTACGATGAATTGTAGGGAACAATTAGCTTGAACTCTCTCCATCAGATAAATCACGTCACACTTGCGGGTGCTGGTGTCGCTGCGTGGTGTTCTTCTAGCTGGGGGAGCAGCGCTTGCAGCTGGATTTATGGCAGCTCTGGTTAGTGGCTTCCCTGGGGCCATCTGGGAGACATGGGGCGCCGTCTGGTGTCCATCCAAATAAGCCCCTGCCGGGCTCAGCGGGTGACGGCGTCACGGGGCCAGTCAGTCCGGAAGCCATCGCAAGTCTCTCGTGCTTCCAGGGAGTTGTCTAGGTCTTTGCAAGGCTCCCACTGAGTCATCTTCACGCTTAACTTTCAGCGCATCAATTTGGGTGACACTTTCATTAAGGCCATTATGACTTTAATAATGATGATAATTCCCGAAATGACAGCTCGGCGTATCAGGACGGGCTTTCTTGCGAGTTCATGCTCTCCGTGTTGGAGCAAAGTTGGAGGGGCTCCCTCCACGGTGGCCCCGCCCACTCTGGGTCCCGCTTCTCTAACCTGATTGATGGCTTGACTAGTCAGAAGGGGGCGGCTGTCTTCCTTCGCCCTTGGCACATCTACCTGTCCTCGCTGGCTTCCTTCCCTTTGGACGTCCTTCTTAGACAAGCCCCGCTCCGTGGCCTTGCCTTCGTAAGCAGATGAATCCTGCCTGCACCCTTTCAGCTTCCCATGCTTTCGAAGTCACAATATTTTCGAGAAGAACAATAAACACACAACACTGGGCAGCTTTAAAGGTGTCCACAAATAGCAGAAGCAGAAGTCAGCAAACCATAGGAGAATCGCTCCCAACTCTGCTTATCACAATGGCCGCGATGAGAAGCCTGGAAATACCTGTGTGTATGTGTGTGCGTGCATTCATTATTTTTTAAAGGTTTTCTGTGACAAAGCAGACATGTCAAATCTGAGGAATGGGATGAAACTGCTAATAAATAATGCAAGGGAAATGGGTAAATTATTTGGAAAATTCTGGTACTTAATTCAAGTACCTACTAATGTAATTTCAAGTTTAAAATATTGCCAATAAAATTTTAAAAGCACTGTGAGGAAAATAAATAATTTTAACCACAGGATGGGAAATGCTGCTCCAGGAATAATGCCATGGGGAAAAATCGTAAAGAAAAATGTACACAGGATTGATAAAATAAAACAATAAAATTGTTGTGCATGAAAGGACATAATAAAATATTTAAAACCAGCAACATATTAAGAAAAATATACGTTTAACACAGAGAAAAGATAGAGAGTTGATGTTTTTCAAAGACTTTATCAAGAGATCTACACGCCAATAATATGAACAAAGAGAATCCCTCCTGCATAGACAGGTGCATTCACGCATGCGTACGAACTATCGCTGCACAGCATGAAAGCTTGTAGTAAAAGTCTTAAACATTTCTAACTTAGCTAATAAAAGTAAACATAACTCACATCTGAAAAGTTCATTATTTTTCATTGCCTACCAAGTTGGCAAGATTAATAAAAATTAACTATGGTGATTTCGAATATTTTTTCCCGGATTAAACGGGAGTCATCACCCTTGGCAGATTTATCAAGGAAATGTCAAATGACAAAGTTCTGACTTCACGTTTCCTGCTAGAACCTGACTGCTCCTTAGATCAGCTCTCTCCAGAGCCTGCTCAGAATGGAGAGCCCGGGGTGAGAAGACACTCAGCGGGGCGGGGCAGCCCTGCTCCAAGCCAAGCCCACTCGGCCTGTGGGGAGCTGCGGAGGGGCCTCCCTTCTCACTCCCCATTTGTCTCGCCCACCCTGCCTCTCGCTCCCACGACAGACATGGCCCTCAGCACTCCCTGGGGAGCTCTGTGACTCAGTCTGGCTCGGTCACCATGTATGAGAAATAGAGCTTTCTTAATCTGTTGTTGCTTTAAAATAGCATGTCCTTCCACGCACAACAGTGTTGTGCCCTGCACACAAAATGCCTGAAGCTCCTCTGTGCCCCAAAGATGTACGAGCTCAGCCACAGGGCTCGCTTTCCTGAGTCTATTTGCCAATGACTGGATGAGCTGAAAAGCTGGGGCGTTTGAAAACAGATGCGCAGAGGGCCCAGCTTCATGTGGGAAATGGGAGCCGCAGCCAGGCGTGGGTCTACAGAGATTTTTTTTTTTTTAAGATTTTGTTATCCATGCATGCAGAACTGGGGTAGAGGCCAGAGGAGCCATGGGGGTGGGGTGATGGGGAGTGAGAGGCTCCACCAGAGACAGAGCGGGGGACAGGACAGGCAGATGGACCAAGCACCCTGGTGAGGGGAGCAGCAGGGAGACAGGAGAGGTCGGCGGTGCCATGTGGGTCACTCCCTGGCTGGGGCTGGAACTGTAGCTTCAGGGCGCTGTGCTTTAACCCACTGCACCACCAGGGAGGCCGCCCATGGAGAGTTTTCCTGCTGCTTCCACCTGGGTGAAAACAGAGGGTATCACAAAAAATAATCCAAAGTCGGCCAATCCTTCTCCGATATCAGGCAGTTTCAAATTAGAAAGCATGGCAGTGTCACGACAAAGCGCGAGCGGGAGGGCGGGAGGGCGGGAGGGCCGCCACCCCTTGGTGTTCTTAGAGGGAGGCACCGTGAGCCCCGAGGGTGCCTGGGGCGCGGGATTCAGGAGTCTCCGGTCCCCGTGTTAACGCCGTCGCTGCGACCCCAGCTGCCTCTGCTCCAGGCTTTGCGCGCCCTGGCGTGGCCGAGGTCAGCCCTCCTGCCTGCCTGGGCTCATCTATGAAGTGGAACTCTGGGTGAAGTGGGACTCTGGGTGAAGTGTTCCCCCTGTGTTTGGGACACTGTCTCCCCCGGAGGGACGTGTACGGCCTGTGTTTTTTTCACTGAGCGTGGACGGTCCTCATTTGGCAAGGACCAAGAACTGAGATGACAAGAACTTCGCCACGTGGTAGGAGCTGGCTCTGCTCGCTCTGTCTCTGCTTGGCGGGGCAGGCTCCTCTGGGAGTGATTGCTCTTCCCTTTCCGGGAAGTATTTGCACTCTGTTTCCGTCCCTTTGGTTAAGAGGATAATGCACTTCGGGATGCTGGTTTATGCTGGGGATGATTTCCTAGAGCGCCGTTGCTGGAGAGCGTTCCTTGGGCCGCTAACAGTGGGTGATACTTACTGCTTTTGAGGCTACGTGAATGTGTGCTCCCACTTGCATGTGGTTTTAGTAGAATGAAGACAACGACTTACTGCAAAGAACCAGGCTTACTTAAAAACTACTCAAAACTTGAGGGGATTTAATAGGCCCTCAGCGTATAATAAATATTCTATAACACTTATATAATCAATAGATATGCTATAATGAATAAGTGTAAACTACAATAAATATAAAGTATAATGCATACTAGGTATTTATTAAAATACCCAGTAAAATGATGTGAGGAGTCTGTGTTACTGAATGTTTGAAAGAATCAGTGATTGTGCAATAAGAAAGAGCATGCTAGACAGTCCTCCCCATCTATGTAAATGTCTGCCTGCTCGTCTCTCAGTGTCCCGATAAAACCATCGCTGAGATGTGAGCATGTTACTCTCTAGCTTACACAAGTTTCCTTCCCCGAAAGAGCACATTTAATCCACATTATTTAACTCCAACTCTAAGTTGATCCCTTAAGCCTGGCTCTCCTGATCACTCTCTCTTAACATTTTATCTGTCCACTTGCTAAGGGGAGCAGAGACCCGGTTTTGTGACTTTTTTGTAGGTGACATGGAAAATACCTATCAACAGTGTGACACTAAGCAGCTGCTGAAGCCTTTGATAGCAGAGGTCCCTCCAGGAGCAATCGTTACCTGATGCTATGACAATATCCAGCAAGAGTGCCCTGCGCCTTGTTCACCCAGCCGTCAAGCTTCACGGGGTCCCCACGTCTGGAGGAGACTCACAAAGCCGGGCCCTGGGCATGGGTGGGGCAGGAAGAGAAAATGTCCAGTGACATAAGTCAGAAGAAAAGAGGAAACTAACAGAGGGTATCACTTATGGAAGAATGCAGGGAAAACAAAGTGTTAGAAAAAAGCCAAGGCCTGTGGGCAACTGTAGATGGAGGACCGGAGGGAAGGGGGGGGAGCCCAGGGGCCCATGCTGATGGTTGGGGGGCGATGTGGCGGAGGTCTGTGGGGGACCCCACCCCAGGGGGGAAGCCAATACTGTACAAAATGAACAATGATGTAAGAGCATTTAAAGTTTCAAAAAAGGGTCAATACATTGCACGCAGTATCTATTACAACAGGAAAAAATAAAGAAGCAGCCCAGTAGGGGCAAAGCGCGGGAAGCTGCCTTTCAACATGGGCTCTGGTTACTCTTCTCAGGACAAAAGTTTCAGAAGACGTGGCGCAGTGTGCCCTAACACCTGAGCTTTCTAACGGAGAGCAATTTGTTCAGTGCACATTTCAAATTTAGTCAGTTGCAAGCTTTTCACTGAGGCCGGAAGTGAGCGCTCAGTGGCAGGTTACAGGCAGGCTGGCCCCAAAGCCTCACGGCCTCCATCGTGCCACACACGCCTGCAGAAAAAGCCTTCGCAGTGGATAATGACACAGACCATCGGATGAAAAACCTGCTAATTAGCTAAATTTTTCTTCTCGGACAAACTGTTTTGTCAACAGGAACCCCAGCCTTGGGCTGTCAGATGTTGCAACCATGAATATTCTCGTCTACGCCAAGTGGCCGAGCGGGGAAGCGGATTCCTGAAGCTGCCACTCAGATGGTGTTTCTGAGCACCACTGGGTGGTCTTGAGCCCCGCTCACGTGGTGAGCCTGCCAGTGAAGCGGGTGGGAGGCTGATGGTGGGGTGAGGGGGACCCCGTTGTCTGTGAGCGCTGGGTGGCTTCCAGGGGTTCAGCACTAAGTGTCCATAAAGCATCGACGGCTTCAAGTTCACTGTGCAAAGTGCAGCTCTCAGTTCCACACAGCACGCACCCCCTGCCTTTCTCTGCACCCCCTTCCTATTTCCCTTCTGCCACCACGTATTGAGCTTATTGTCTGAAAGTTTAATTTTGGCTTTATTTAGTTTAACTCCTTGTCCGACCTCTGTACCTGTCACATCTGAGTGGAGCCCTGTTATTTGTCTTCCGCTCTCTGGCTTGTCCCAGGGAGCGCAGTTCTGTGCCAATGGCAGGATTTTATCTTGTTCACGACGAACCGTCTTCCACCGTGTGGATGCTCCACGTCTTCTCAACCCAGGCACCAATCCTCTGGCACTTCAGTTTCTTCTGGTTCTTGGCTGTTGTAAATGGTGCTGCAGTGATGGTGGGGAGCTTGGGAGAGGTGCACTTTGGAGCGTCGTCTCAGGAGAGGGCTGCATGAGCTTCCTTTCACCTCTCTGTAGACAGCTGGACCCACCTTCCAGTCAGAGACCGGCTGGAGCAACTCCAGAGGCCACCTGCGGAGGGGCTAGACCAGCAGCCCACAGAGAGGGCTAGGAGAGAAAGTATTTGAAAGTACAACGTGTCACGAGTCTTCTCCCTTGAGGACAACATGAAAGAGTAGTGCTTGTTTTAAGCGGAGCTGGGGGCCAGGTGGCTCCCTGTAGCTGTGGTGAGCCCTGATGTGCGTAGACCCAGGACCTAACTGACGGGCCTGTGACTGAGGCTACAGAGGCCAAGGAGCTGCTCAGGCAGTAGGAAATGAAACCACGGGACATGGAAAAAAGAGGCCATGTAGTAAGTTGCTCTGTAATCATGTGCATCCCACGTGGCTCCCTATAGACTGGGACATGAGAATTAGATTGCTTTTTCATTTTAAAAGGGCAGGTTCATGAGGAAAAGGAGACAGGGTCGGGCTCCCGCATGGGCACAGGAGGCGAAGCCGAGAAGCAAGTCCTCGGCAGACCATCAGAGGCTGCAGTCAGTGTGGGCGCGCTGCGTGGTGTGTGGACATGCGGCCTTACTGACCGCCTAACTTGCTGGCGCGCCTTTCAGTTGGAGACCCTGAAGTAAGTCTAAGAAGTAGCTTCCCTGCATGACTGGAGGCCTTGGCCAGCAGGCCCTACAACCCAGTCGGGGCCAGTTCTGCACGGGGAGAGTAGCTGCCTCTGTCACCTCCCTCCAGGCACCGTCCCATCCCAGAAACACCTGCACTTGTGAGAGTCGCCTGCCTGACAGCTGCAGGCATTTGTGCTATGAACCTTGTTGGTAGTGCGACGTCTCACATAATTTAACTTGCCAAATGAATATATAGTTAGAGTATTGACTTAAAAAAATCAGGAATGGGTAAGTTCGAGGATTTGGTTTAGATCCCAGCTCTGCAATTTAGAAATTGTGTCAAATGAGTCAAACTGCTTTAATTATTTATCTTTTAGTTGGGAAACCCCCCCCAGAGGGTTGCAGGAGGCATTGAGAGAATCATATCATATGAACGCCCTAGCATGTCGTCAAGCACATTAAAAACATTCCATAAATACCCCGTGATGTCACCAGCACGTTGAAGTCTGATTAGAATTATTCAGTGTCTTTAATGAGTTGTAGAAGCCATGCCTTTGTTTTCTTTGATCACTTACAAATGTATAGCTCTCCCCCCAGCAAAACTCAAACCTGGACTCTGATAAAATCAAAACTAGAAAAAACCTTTAGTATTACTTTTTTTTTTTAAAGATTTATTTATTTGTGCATACAGAACTGGGGTACAGGTGAGAGGCTTCACCAGAGACAGAGCGGGGAGCAGAACAGGCAGATGGACGAAGTCCACTGCTGAGGGGAGCAGTGGGCGGGTCAGGAGAGGTCTGCCGCGCCATGTGGTCACCTCCGGGGCAGGCGGGAATCGAACTCATGCGGAAGCGGCTTTAGCTTCTCAGTGCTGTGCTTTAACCCGCTGCACCACCAGGGAGGGCCTAGTATCACTTTTTTTACAAAGTCAAACCAAGGCTGGCAAGGTAATGGGCTTATTTCTGATCCCCTGTCAAGTTAATGTGGGAGAGGCACTCAGATCTGCACCCCAAGCAGACTGGGCGAGGAGGGAGAAACAAGACCCGTGCGTCGGCACCACGTGAGGGAAGGCGGGCTGGAGCCGCGGGCGGCGGGCTGGACTAGGCGCTCCAACGCCAGTGTGACTTGTATTTCCCACGGAGCTAAGCCTGGGGGTTCAGCTGTGAAAGACTGCATCACAGTTCTGTTTGTTGCTCTTCAGGATAAAGCCCCATAACAGTTTATAAATTATGTTCCTCTAGGAGACCTTTTTTGACACCCCACAATTCAGTGTGACTCACTTTATTATCCTCATTTTACAGATGATAGAAAATCAAAGCTAAGATCCTAAAGGGATTTTGGAAACAAGTAACTTTTTAAATATTAGAAAGATAATGTTGGAGAAGTAAATAAGAGCCCGTCGAGACACCTGTGGGCAGAACACCTCTCTTTGCGTCTGAGCCTTTTGGCTCCAGAGTCCATCTCCATGCTTGTCTCTCCGCTGGCATTGAGTTCATCGAGTTGTCAGATTTACAAGAGGTGAAAACATAGATGATAATTCATGATTTGCAATGTGCCTACTGCTTCTGAGCAGCGCCCTCGTCCTATATCTTCACTCAACATCTTGACTCTATCCAGGAATGTCAGTAAGCTGTTACAGGGCAGCCCAGAGTGGACTGGGCCGCCTGTCTGTGGGTCCTCACCCACGCGCTCACAATTTGGTTATACTGCAGGTGCACACAAAAGGGTCAATAATGGGTTTACTGACAAAAGGGGAAAGGAATAGGAAACATTCCAGGGGAAGAGAGCGGGACACAAAGTAACTGGAATACATACGGCTAGGCTGACTGAACACACCGAGTCATGTGGTCAGGAGAGCTGCTTCTCAAGCGAGTGAGAGAGAGAGAGAGATGCAATCACACCCTATTTATCCCCCCAAATGTCCCAGAATTCCTGCTAGCTCCGCCCTTGGGTCCTCGCAGTCCTCTCCCTGGTACTGCTGGGAGTTGTAGTTTCCAATCACTGGAGAAAGGTGTAGGGTCCAGAAAGCTGGAGTAGGGGGTGGAGTCCATAAGACTCTGCAGAGTTCCATTAGGACATCCTTCCCCTTAACAAAGTCACTGTCAATTTCCCATTAAGGCGAACGAAGACGCTGTGTGATGTCTCAGAGGCAGGCTCAGGACCTGGGTCCCAAGCTCTGACCCTAGAGACGGTGCGTGATCTTAGCCATCGCCTGCGCGTGTTCTGTGTCTTTCCACACGAAACCACATTCTCAACTACCTATCAGAATCTGTCCAGGGTGTTTTGATGGAGCGTGGACAACTCAGGTGGTTCCTGGCTGGTTTTGCGATCTCTGTAGCATGGGTCTCTCAGCAATGGGATAGTGAGGATTTACTGGCACCACAGAGTCTCAGGAAGCGGTACTAACACATGGCCAGATGTCATGGACAACTGGAGAACCAGCTGGCTGCTGGCCCACACTCAGGGAAGTGGAGCAGCAGTGGAGTCAGTGGAGGGAGGTGTATTGACATATGCTAGGTCAGAAAATCCACTAGCGAAATAGTCTCTGTAGAAGAGTCCAAAAAAAGTAATCATGCACTAGGAATATACCAGGTAGGGGACCACCAGGGCCACTGAGAAAGAAGCTCAGGAATGGTGCCCCGGGCTGGGTGGGAGAGACGGTTACAGACTTGGCTCCCTGGTGACGATGGATATGAGACCAAGTAATAGTGGCCAGGTGTCAGTCCCGAATCATTCAGAAACCAGGTGGGAGCAAGTAATGCAATGTTGTGCAAGGTTGTCATGACATCAAGGAAGCCCTGATGTACTGAAATCCACAGAGATCTTGTTCCCGAGAGCAAGAGACAGGTGTCCATGATGAGGATGATGTTGGGACAGGGTGTGGACATGGGAGGGTGTGGTGCATCGGTCATGGGAGGGCTGAGCGGTACATTTCCAACTCAGGGAAACTATGTTACCTAGGAAAAGCTGATAAAGATCATCTGGTTGGTATGTTTTTGTATTAAGTATATTTTTGCATTAAGTACAGAAATGTAATTTAGTTTTGGACCTATTCAGAAAATGTTAAAATCAAGTAATAAGACATTCCTGAATCCCTTGGTAAGTTTGGGGTGAAGAGCCTTCCTGGATGTCACGGGGGAAATTGTTTGCTTGGAAGGAGACTGTACAAGGAAGTGGATTTTTTTCTACCCCTTCCAGTCCCTTCAATATGAGTGCCTGCTGCTATCGGAAAGGTCATTGAACATTTATCAATTTTGCATTTTTATGTTGCTCATTTAGAATCTATGTAGCACTTTGCCCTTTCAAACATATTTTTTGTTGTTGATAAACAGACATTTCCTTATCGCCAAATTAGTCTTTGCCTTATTAAAGTTGTCCACAGATTTCCTCAATCTCAGGACCACAAGCCAGTCAAAAATGTTTTCACTTATCTGATCCTGGGAGGCATTTTACCTGTGGCAATTTCTTCCTGAAAAATCTATTTATGGTCTCCAAATATTGTGGCTGTGACGATAGAAACCACACAAGAAAATAAATGTAAAAATGAATGTGACCTTTCATTGACACAGCTTCCTCTGTTTCCTCCTCTGTGTAATTACCTGTAGAGAACTGGTAGATGTTTGGCCATGTCGATTGTTAACTCTTGCCAGACGCTATCCCTAGAAAGAAGAGGTGGATGAGCCAACCTCTAAAACTCAAAAGGATGCAAGTGATGGTGTCTTCACACTGCCTACGGGGCAAGGTAGTAGAGCCAGAGTAAGTTTTAGAATGAAACAAACTTAAAATTAAATTTTGGTGGGACTTAGGGAGAAAAATTATGCCTTCGTTGGCTGCAACTCTTTCAGATAAAGTCAAGTCTTCTAGGACTGTGTTTACATGAACATTGGTCTAGAGTTGCATAGTTAAGCTGCAGGTTTCAAATATGTGTAGAATGGATCACTGAGAACATGAGCAGATCTTAGCAGAAGTCTACCCTTCTTAGACCCCTCTATCCAAACCTCAGCTTAGAGATTGTCTATTTTGTGTGTATATCTATCTCATAAATTACATCATAAATATCGACCTGCTCTATTGACTACCTTTTATAGTTAATATGATGCACTGTTAAATAAAGTCATCAGGAAGAGTAGCATAGTAACTAGGCCACATTCAGACAGCAAGCAATAGAGCCGGTGATTAAATGTGCAGTTGCTTTCAGGAAAAAAAGGTTTATGCATGGATTTCAACCTAAAAGTACTTCTTGTAGCCCTGCCAGGAAACACACACACACACACACACAAAGAATAACTTACCACTAACTAATATTGACTTTGAGGGGAATGATATTTCACAAAAACAGAAAGTTCAAAGTCCCACATCACCCCGTTTGAAAATGAGTGTTGACGGGCCCTGGTGTGTGCCTCCCCATTGCCTGTCTGACTGCAGAATGTACCTGTAGAATCCATTGCAAGCAGGGTCATTTCTGCAGTGACTGGACTGTGTGCTCTTAAGAAATGGTACATCTGTTCAGAGAGTGAACACGAAAATGATGATTTTTTTAAAAAAGATTTTATTTCTTTATGCATACAGACCTGGGGTACAGGCCCACGATGCAGGGGATAGGAGAAATCCCCAGAGACAGAGCGGGGAGCAGAACAGGCAGATTGAGGAAGTCCACTGCTGAGGGGAGCAGCAGGTGGGACAGGAGAGGTCTGCCGCGTCATGTGGCTCAGCTCTGGGGCCGGGGATCAAACTCACATTGAAATGGCCATGACCAGCTTTGCAGTGCTGCACTCTAACCCACTGCTCCACCAGAGAGTGTCCCTGATGATGTGCTTTTAATGACATCAAAGTTCTGTCTTTTCATAGTTGCATTTTAGACTCTAGACATTAGATCTCCGCTTCATGGAAAGGACAAACAGCCCTGTAACGGTTTCCCTACTTCCTCCCTTCTCTCTCTCCTTTCAGCGGCAACAGCCACTCTTCCATTTGTGCCTCAGTGGTGCATTGTAAAAGTCAGCGTGGGTGGTGCGTGGGTGGTCAAACGAATATGAACTTGAAGATCAAATGGACTTGGCAGTGCATTCTGTGGTGGCACATTCCACACAAAATAGATGAACTCGGCGGGCTCAGTCAGGGAACGTCATCGTTCTCGTCCCTCAGCCGAGCTCGTAGTAAATATGTGATTGTGCAAAGACACTGAGATGCAAGCACACGAAACCCACGTCGTGCATCTGAGCGCCCCAGGCTAGTGTTGAGAGGTGGCAGTGAATGCCACCTGCAAGCGATGCCATCGGTCTGGGGCTTGCACAACCGAGAATTGACAAGTCAGACACGGGGCCTGTGCAATTCCACACAGTGACTCTAGGCAGGATTATGTTTCAACTCCTGGCTCCTTCGGCACTGCTTTTATCCATCCTGTGATTTCAGCTTCCTACTTCTAAAGCTTCAGGGGAACATGTCAACACTACTGCCTTCCTGTAGATTCCCTGCATTTATTCTGAGGGTTTTATTGCTTCTTTGATGCGACCCACCTATTCAAGGCCTCCTTGTCTGTGCCGTCCTGTCCCAACCCTTGAGTTTCTAGCAGTTCCCTTTTCATTCACAGCTCATTAACACATGGGTGTCCTAGAGGCAGCTCCAGCTCTCCAGGGCAGATGAAATGGCCCTGCACCCCTGGGGTGTCCTTTTAGTCTCAGTTCTCCTGTGCGCTCAGCTATGTGGCCAGCACACCCTCATGGCTTCACATCCTGACCATTCTCACACTGGCCCTTCCTTTTCTGTCCACAATGCCTTTGTCCTTTTATAGAAACATATTTGAAATATGTTTTCTCAAAAATTTAATAATGCAAATCCATTGTGAGAGTTTCATCTACAGTGTTGAGTTAATTGATCTCTTATTGTTGGCTATTACACCCACTGTTTCCTTCGGTCTGTCTCTTTGTAAGCCTGCCCCAGCTTTTCCTGAGGAGAGTCTCCGAGAAATTGAATTACCTAATATATCCATTTGAGAGCTTGGACTCTATATTCCCAACTGCCTTCCAGAAGATCACGCCAGTTTGCATCCCCACCAGACTGTGCTTTCTGAGGCCCTTGCCAGCACAGAACTCCCATGCTTTACCCTCTCCCTAGGTAGAAAAGATTTAGTTACATGCAGGTACTGTTTGATGATCTGGGAAGCTTCATTTTCCATATGTCGGTTGCAGCTGAGTTACGCGGCTCTGCAGGTCTGAGATCTCGCCTGAGGTTCCATCACGCACGCTGTGAACGGGCGGTGGACATCATCCCCTGAGGTGGAAGACGGTCCTCTTTTGAAGCAATGCTGGTTGTAAAATGTAGCATTTATGATTCCCTTAGTATTTGGGTCACCCAATGAGGAAACAATTAAGCTTGTGGAGGAGCACCGTCATTCTGGAATTGTCAAAGAGTTATGGAGCTAAGAATTGTTGCCAAAACAAAACAAAACAAAACAAAAGCCCCCTTTGATATTCTGGGGGACAAGAGGAGCACCCTCCAGTGTCCCCTGACCACCCTCTAAACGACACTCTTCCCTAGGCTTCGCGGACTACGTGGAGCTAGGAAACCACATTTTCTGCTTTTCCTTTTGCTAACATGACTAGAGTTGTAGTTATTTTTCAAAACATTGATTATCTTGCTAAATATTTGGTCTGTCATGTAAGCGAACAAACAAGGCTGGATTGTCTCCGACGGCTAGAAACAGGATTAGGCGGCAGAGGCCTGTTCGTAGGATTCTATCCAGAAATAGCCTCCATTCATGAGCCGAGTCAGTCAAAATACGTGTAGTTGGGATCGTCCATGTTCTACCTACTGTACTGTTCAAAGATTATTTGCTGAATAACAAAATCCAGGAATTGGCCAAGTGGGATATAATATGGTAAGGAAGAAAGAATCAGCATCGCAGTTGTGGCTATTTGTGATGACAGCTCTTTCCATTTTTAAAAATTATAGTCCTTCGGCCCTCCCTGGTGGCGCAGCGGGTTAAAGCACAGCACTAAAAAGTCAAAGCCACTTCAGCATGAGTTCAATCCCCGCCTGCCCCGGAGGTGACCACATGGTGTGGCAGACCTCTCCTGACCCGTCCGCTGCTCCCCTCAGCAGTGTACTTCGTTGATCTGCCTGTTCTGCTCCCCACTCTGTCTCTGGTGAATCCTCTCACCCTCCGCATCTCTGGCCTGTACCCCAGTTCTGTATGAATAAATAAATAAATCTTTAAAAAAAAA
Organism: Condylura cristata; assembly: GCF_000260355.1. Taxonomy (NCBI): domain Eukaryota; kingdom Metazoa; phylum Chordata; class Mammalia; order Eulipotyphla; family Talpidae; genus Condylura; species Condylura cristata. Next base: position 3,268,618 of record NW_004567110.1, on the reverse strand, counting down.
TTACAGTCCTTCGCCTCGAGTAGACAGACCACGAAAAAAGGGTTTTGCTTGTTTTGTCACGGGGCCAGGGGTAGAGATGCTTAACAACTGTAAATGCTGAATAATTTCTCCAGTGGGGAATTACCTGGTTTATTCGTATCTTACTAGATCTAATTATTGAACACTTCGTATACTGGGGATTTGGTTACCATACATTTCTGATTCAAATAATTGTGTGATGGTAGATTTCAGTAAACCTGGACTCTGTCCAGCTGGTCTAGCTGGTTCTGCCATAGCTTTCTGGACCTGATTTGTAAAATAGATTTATTATCTATATTATATGCCAACACTAGTATACTGGAGGTCAAATTTGAGGGGACTGCACAAACTATGCTTCTGAGAGCTCTCTGAGTGCACCGTGGACCCAGGCAAGATACAAAGTGTCTTGCAGTTGCAAGTGAACTTTACAGTGATTTGAAGAAGAGCCAGGAGAATAATCATGCTGTTGAGCTCAAGATCCTACCAATTGTCCTCTTGGGCCATGGAAAATGTCCTCTACACATTTGTTGCTAAGAGACAAAAAGAAAATGTGCTCACCCACACCTGGCAGCAATTTTTAAATGGAGATAACAATAAGAAGACTAATGATAATAATGATAATACCTAAACCAGATGGATATTCAAGGCATTGCAAAATCATAATCTCTACAATTTCCAGGCCATTGAATGCCCTGGTTGAATGGCACACAAATGCAAAAGCATTTTCAAATATTGTTAAACTTAATACCTATGTGTATCGTTGATTAATAGCATCATATACAAAATAAAGTGGCGACTGGAGATTTAAGTGGAGAAAATTGTTTGAAAAAATCACGTTTGTGTTTAATATCTTAGCTATAGCTCACGAGCCATATTGTGATGAATAAATGAATGAAAGAGTTGATAAATAATTTAAATCAATTTTCCCAAAAGGATTTCAGGTATTTGCTCAATGCAAGACCCAAGGTTGGCAGAGATTTTCCTGAGGAATGGAAGTGCAATTTCAATTCCTCTTTGTACTTCCAGCCCCACATGGGAGCCGTGGGTATTACTTAGTAATTAAACTAATAGAATAATTTCTTAGAGTGTGGTGGTGGGTGAGCACTGTATGTCCTGGAGTCAGATCTACTGGGCTCAAAGCACGGCTATTCCATTTCATTCACGGAGACATCTTGACCTAATTCCCTTCTAAAAACTGTGTTGAACTGTAACCTACGTGTCATCTCACTGACTACTAATCCAGGAACATGTCCCTTTTGAGGTCTCAAGAGTGTGTTTGTCCTTCACACAGAACAAATGGATACTATTTATTTCACTGATAGTTCTCCAAATATTATTTTAAAAAACGAGAGTCATTTCAACTCATGTTTTAAGCCCATATCTGATGCATGACTCACAGAGTGAATGCAGAGCACAGACGCTGATCATTGTCCTTCCCCATTGCCTAAGTCATGCACCAGTCCAGATTTTAACCAACGGAGAGGAATGGAAGCAGCTGAGCTGTTGGGGGGATTTGCCCTGTAACAGCTGCAGAGGGACACTGAAGGAGCAGAGGGAGAGGCAGAGGCTTGAGAAGACGTCGGTGCCGGCTTGCTGAGGAATTAGCGCTGGGGAAGGCGATGGGTGAACAGGACCGCTGCCATCATCACGCCCCAAAGCTGAGGCGAGCCACGACCGCCTCCTCCACGGAGGTGCTCAGGTCAGATGCAAGAGTGTGGGCTCTCCCTGTCTACTCCCCTGGGCCTGAAGAGCTCTCCACCTCCAGTGAGTGCCACGTCCGCCTCTAAAACATGGCCCTGATACTTGCAGCGGCGTGAATTCGATGCATATTAAATATTTTGCAATTGGCAGCTTCAGGGTTGAGCCGCATATAAAGCCTCTGTTTTGAGGTCCAACAGGTGGGGCCCGGCCTGGACATGCCCTGCTGTGTGATGTCAGCTTCTAGTGGCTTCCATAAGACGTTCTGGTGTTCCTGCATTTAGCGGGGAGACACTCAGCCCCTGGCCAGGTGAGGACGTGCGTGCGCACCGCCCAGGCTCTGCTGCCGGACGTCGGTCAGTGGTACCCACCTTGGCTGCAAGTCTCCTGACACCAGACGGGAGCTAAAACTCAAACCTGCCTTTCTGCCAGGAAATGGAGGGGCCATTATCAATTTGGGGGTACTGGTTGACAATGGAATAGCTGATTTTTTCTTATCTACAGAGGAAGGTAGATTTGGCAGAAGTCCCGTGGATGATTCTTTTTCAAGTGACCAGATCTTCCTGGTGGATGGACCGCACCTCTGAATGTGTCCACGTTCTGGCCTTTCGTTTCCGTCCTGTGGCTCTGACCACCTGCAGCATCGTGCCCTGTTCGTTCCGTGGAAGCTGAGAACAGCTCCGTGAAGCCTGCACCTCTGTTCTGCTGACGAGTCCACTGTGGTGTCAAGATTTTACACGCACAGAAATGAGTCACTTCCTGAAGAGGGGCGGGCAGGACCCTGCCTGCTGTACCCATAGATCAGTTTCTCCTCACAGCGTCAGGAGGATCAGCCTCCCCGGCAGGTGCTTCATGCTGGCTCCTGACCTACGACGCCCCCGGCCACCAGATATGGGACCTGGCTCACTTCATCAAGGAAGGTTTAAGTTTTCACTTAAAGACAGTGATAGCAACTGAATCCTTCTCTGTTATAAAGAGAAGTGGATGATGACACACAGCTAAACTTTACATGATGCTGGGATGCCATATTAATCCAATTTTTAAAAAGCCAAGGGGATCCTTAAGGAAAAAAAAAAAAAAACATTTTATTTTTTTAAATAAAAAGGGACCTGAATTTCAAGGAAGTTCAAATGAGTCGTGGCTGAAGAGCAGGGAGGGACACACCCACCCGAGCCAGCATCCGTCCGAGGCCAGCCGTCTCCCTGCCGCATGTGTGTGCTGAGGCGTGACTGCAGGGAAGACCCCTTGCCACCCGGAGGGGACGGTGCTTTCAAAGTGGTCACACACTCATGACCACACACTGCCCCTGGGTCTCTGAATACTTTTTCAGGAGCAGAAGGGTGAGCGCCTCCATCCTAGAGGGCGGGTGTAGTTATAAACTCTCGTTCCGCCCTTCAGCCATGTGCCCTTGGACATATTTTCTTCCCCTAGATTTCCCTGTGGGTTTCCATATGTTCACTGGGACTATCTGGGTGGCCGGGGAACTGCAGAGCTTCCTAGGAGCGTGGGGTGGACCTCTGGGACCTGATGGAGATTCTGGGGACAGAGGGGTGACAACAGCCATGAAGACGGGGACACACCTTTGGGGCTGGAACAGAACCCGCATCTTTCCTGGGACCAAGGGGAATGTCCTGGAGGAGACCGTGTCTTCTGCTTCTTGGAAACACAGTGGCTGCCTTTCGGGCTTTCTCCATGTCCATCCTTTGGTGCAACCCCAGAAGGCTGTTCATGGCTCCTCAATTGTGGGGGTCACACTGTCCAGCTGTGCACGGGTGAAGCTTGCACTTCCCAGCCAAGTACCCCCCTCCCAAACACACACTTTCTTTTATTGTCTCCACATCACCTACAGTTGAAGAGATGAAAGCATACCCTGCCTCTCACATCCTAGACAGGCCCCTTTTCCATGTCTAAGGGATGACACTGCTTCATCCACCCCATTAAGTAAACAGATGCCTTGGCACAGCCCACTTCACCCCTCATGCAACCCCTAAAACCACTTATTAAATTCGCTTCCTATCACTAAATTACCCGGGTCTGAGCAATCATCATCTCTCATCTGGACGCCTGCAATTTTCTCCTAATGGGGCCATTCACGTCCCCTCCTGTTTGCTCACCCTCCCTCCACCTCACCCTTGCCCTGTCTCCATCTGTTCCCCATAACGCAGCCAAGAAAATTAAATCATGTCACAATGTACACACCGTCTTTAGCCACTGCAATGTTTTCATGCTGCTTTCGGGATAAAAACAAAAGCCTCCCTCTGGTTACCACCTCGCCCACCACCCCCTCCTGCAGGGACCGGAGCTCTAGGACCCTCAGCTCAGAGCCCTGAGCATGGGTCTTGTCCTTCTCCTGATGACACAAGCCTCCAGCTCCACCTCACCTGTAGACTTCACCTTGCCGGCAAGGCCTGTGCTCAGCCCGGAGGTGCCCATGAGCCTCAGCACCAAGCAGCATTCACCATCACAGCACACTCGCCTCCTGACACAGCTCACAGGGCAGTTAAGGAAATTCCAAGCCCCAACCCCCACGCACACAGGGCCAACAGTGTGCAGACACAGAACTGTCAATGTCAAGGATGCAGCGACACTCGCCAGCATCTCACCCAGCTTGGGCGTCCGTCTCGTTGAAGAATTCCCTAGGAAATGACTTCTAGAATCCAGAACAGGGGAAGACAGCTCAATCCACTGTGAATTCCTTCTCACGGCCACCCACTGTCCCTGGCTCCAAGGACCTGCCTCTTCTCTCGCCCCAGATCCGGGAGGCTGGAATTGTACCAGTTTGGATCATACCTTCTAAACAGAAGCAATATTGCCCCCAAGAGGGTGAGACTTGACATTTAATGTATATAGAACAGATCACCAGAACATAAGATATAGTGCATCTGTGATGTTAAAATGGTGTGTGGTCAAAGCTGGAAACTTCCAGGTAGATAGTGAACAAGTCCTGGCAGTATAATGCATGGCGCGGTGACAACGGGCGATGACGATGATGCTGCTTTGTTTCGTTTTGTCTTGTTGTTGAAAGTGGTGCATTTAAAGCTTCTCATCCCAAGGAGGAAAACAGTAGCTGTGTGGGGGAACGTCCCCTCGGCTGTCGGTCAGGTGTCTCTGCACAGGCTCATCTTGCAGTCTTGCAGTGACTCGTTTTGCTGTGCATGTGAGACTACCATGATGTCACTTACATCTCAACGATAACACACGTTTATGGGGAGGGGGTGTAAAGGAAACCGTGTTGAGAAAAGGCTAACGGTGAGTGAGGGCTTTAGGCCATTCCCTCTTTCCCGACCTCTGTTCTAGCAGAAAAATCCTGTTGCCGTTAAAAGATCTGTGGGTTCCAAACACACACTGGTAAAAATCCCTACAAGATGATCCTGAACCAGCGTGTGACGGAAATGTCCTGGGTCTCCCTCAGAACTGGACTCCCCATTTTTTTGACACAGACCCATCTAGTCTCAAAGATTTTCTCTGCAGCTAGATCTGGAAGGTCTCCTGAACTCATCTCTGGCAAGCCAGAAAGTCAAAGAGCCTAGATGTCAAGAACATGCCCACCATTGTACAGGGGCCAGGTATAATTCTTGGCAGTACCTGGCATCTGGGGGGGGGGGCTGCTGGGGGGGCTTGCACCTTCAGGGAAGGAGTATGGCAGCTCTGACCTTTTCAGCCCTTACTGTGAGCAGATCCCACACAGGGCCTTCCCGGCTGTCACCTACCATGTGATTTTATCATCCCCATGCCAGAGAGTCACAAGGCTAAGTGGCTTCACCCAGCCGCGGTTCTAGCACGGCACAGTCCGAGTTGACCTGAAGCCTGTGTGTGGCTGAGTCTTTGCCTGTGAGGATCACGCTCGCTGGGTAAGAACGTGGTCATTCTGTTGCATTTAGTTCAAAGAGTCATGTCTAATCTGTTTCATGCATTATCCTGTTTGTTGTTATTTATGAAAAACTACCCACTAATCTTGTTCTTAGGAAGAAAATCAATACTTCTCTCTAACTGGCTTTGCTAGGATAAAAACTCTTCATCTGATGAATCAATAATCAATATCTTAGTACCCTGGCAGGAGGAAAGAAGAAAGCGTGTCTCTCTCTGCACGTCGCTCCTGCCAGTCCTCTGTGGTGTGGCTGTGAAGGGCAAGGTGAAGCCTGGAGTCAGCCTCTCAGGCTTGGGAACCAGCAGGGCAGAGGGAGCTTGCTGGCCCATTTGTTCCTAAATAAGGTCAGCGGCAGGAACACCAACAGACCAAGAGACATCTCTTGGAAAGCCCTGCCGCGCCCAGGAGAGCGGAGGTGCCACCCAGCTGTGGGCAGGTGCATTCACATCAGGCAACACACCTGCTGGGATGGGGAAACCAGACGGCCAGCGCAGAGCCAAAGCACAGGTCAGCACCAGCAAGACACAGGGTGATGGCTCGTTTTGTGGGTCAACTTGACCAGGCCAGGGAGCACTCAGATATTTGCTCAAACATTATTCTCAGTGTTTCTGCGAGGATGTATTTTTATTAGATTGACATAAATGAGTAGCTGAAGCCAAGCAGTCGCCTTTGATCTGGGTGGGACTCAAGTAATCAGTTGGAATACATCACTCATCAGTTGCATAAAACAAAACAGCTGATCCTCCTGAGAAAGAAGGAATCCCTCCTGCTCTTTGAAGTGGGGGATTCGCTGCTGTTTTTTTTCCCACCGTTAGACCTAAACTCAGTATTGTTTTGTCGTCATCCACACTGTGGGCTTGCCTGGGTCTCCGGTGGGCCACTCACTGTAGCACTTGGGGTGATATGATCACCAGAGCTGATTCTCTGAAATAAAGCTCTCTGTCATCTCTATATATGAGGTTATATTATGTATAACAAATGTTTATAACAGACACACATATGCTGTTACACACAGTGACATGCATGCAAGTAACACCTATGTAGTAGTGAATAAGAAGCATCTAACATATATACACACATGCATCCTACTGACCCTATTCTCTAGGGACTACTACACAGCCTGGCGTTTCTGTGGTTGGGTTTGTTGTGTCTTTATAATTATGTAATTTTTAGGATTTCTGTGTTTTCTTCGAAACCTGCTACTTAGTCCCTCTGGAGCAGCATGATTCCGGATGTTGTCACTCAAACCACGGTCTGTGTACTAACAGCAGTTCACACTGAGACCCCCTCTTCCAGACCTACTTGCTGGGGGAACTCACAATAACACGAGGAGCAGGCAATTTGTACATTCACGTCTAAAGCGTACTCTTACAAGGCAGCCAGCCTTCCACTCAGCTGTGTATGGCATGACAGTCAGTTTAAATTTCTGGATCTCTTTCTTCTTTTGCAAGGACTGGATCAATCAACTTCTCATGGGTCACATGGTCTAGAAAACCAGTCCGGTAGAGCTGCCAGCAGTCAAAGACACAGGAAACAAGAGCTGTAGAACACAAGCATCGCACGTGGGAGGGAACTTTAACTGAATAAAGACAAGTCCTCACCTGGGCCCACGCTGCAGGCTGGCGGGACGACTGAGTCACTTTGGCTCTTACACTGGTCTTCCTCATTTCTGCACTCCTGCTGCTGCCCTGAGCCACTGTGCCTCTCCCTTCTAGTCCACTCTCTTCAGAGGGCACGGAGCCTCCTTCCCCACGGGCTCCCCGTATCCTCCCAGATGTAATTTCCCGCTTTTGACAGTCTCCACAGGGCTGGCCTGTACTCCAGGAAATAAGAGTGGACATCACTTAAGTATCACTGACACCAGGGACGAGGAAACCATCATCTCCAGGATCACCCGCCTCCGGTTCATTTCTAGCCGATGACGCTGGGTACACAGGAGCACACACTCACACAGCTAACCTAGCCAGTCACTGCACCGCTTAGGAAGATTCTATCCGCTACTCCATTGTCCAAACTCTATTTCAGGATCACGTTAGGAATACCCCCGAGGCATTGTCTTACTTGAAAAATGTTATTTCAATTAGTTGAATATCATTCTTTACAGGATTTAGGTCAAATGAGAGGCAGCGTTAAATCCAAACCAAACAATAGGGGTCTGCAATAAATTTCTGTTCCTGAATTATTCATACCTAATGGCATAGGTGACTCTCCAAGCATTCTGAATTAAGTAGAATTGATTTCTCACTTTTTTATTCTCTGTTGTACAAGCCTTTTTGTACTTTTACTTCTCCTTAACAAATAAAGTATCGATTCATCTCCCCCGAACATGTTTTATTTAAACTTTAGCTTCGTCAGCAATCCGTCCTTCGTACCCACAATCCCCTTCCCTGACTTCCCAATTGTCTTTTGATCTTGAAGGTGAAATCCTTCAGCCTGGCTGCTTAGCATGAGGTAACTGCAGAGTGGGCTAAGAACTCACTCACCTCAATCAGGCGGCGCCCTGCCGGCTTCCTTTGGTCGACTTCGCCAGCATAACCCACAGAGTCTGCATGCTTTATTTCATTCGGATGACTTGGAAATTAGCGTCACACTTAGATGCATCGTCTCTGTGTTTGTGTCCAAATCCCATCACGTGTCTTTGTGCAAACTGCATGGGCCGGGGTGTCCACCAGTGGATTGAGAGTGGGAACAGGCACGGTGGTTACTGGCCCAAGCCCAGGACCCTGAATCTAAGCTGAGCCTTGAGAAATATTTGCCAAAACAGTCAACGAATCTAATTTTTCTCTAGATTTATTCTAAATTCTTCTAAAGATAATGAAAAGACCACTGGACCAGAAGCGGAGCATATCACTTTCATTCTGAACTGACTTGGTAGCCCTCAAGTTTTTGATAAGGATCCAAGAACAGGAAGAGTTGAATGAATTCAGAAATAATCATGAGATCTGATTGCTGACTCCAGATATGCCAGAAGCTTTGGGTGACTTTGGCCTCTGACTGTATTTTCCTCTCCAAATTAAGAGAAAATTATTGTAGAGATTTAGCTACGGGTTTACCCAGGGGTTAGGGGGTGCTCTGGCTTGGGAGGGCCACCCACACACTTTAGAATACCGGACAAGACCAAAACAACTTTACATCAGGGAGTGAGAAAACAGCTAAGAGTGAGAAGGAGGAACCGTGCAGCCTGGCACCTGTCAAGATGCCCTCTGCCTACCAGCGGAGGACACAGGGGTTCGCCAGCAAAGGAGATGCCCGCTGGCCGAGGCCCTTGCAGGCCCTAGATCCCAGGGCCCGTTGAGGGAGTCTGGTGTGGCGTCAGCGTCACTCTGGCTGTGAGCGCCACCGGGGCCTGGACGCTGTACTCCCTAAGTCTCTCCTCCGTGCTCCAGCGTTGGCACCTGGCTGCCCATCGAGGCTCAGCAGTTGGCTCACGTGGGTCAAGACAGCCACACTCATTGCGGGCCGTGGCTCTGCCCCATCCGGAACCTGGCCTTCCCTCCTTCCCCTCCTAGGAGGCTGTGTGATGTGCAGTTGTGATGCTGAACATGGCCTCAGGGTCCCTCAGCCATGCGAGGAAGCAGCTCGAGGGCGAAAAGTAGCTCCATCTGTCGATGAACCAGGGCGGCAGCAGGCCCGTGCACGGAGACCCCGTCCAGCCCTGGCAGCGGGCAAAGGACTGAGATGAAAGGAAGGCGGGCAGGGCGGCTGTCCTTTGACGGGCACAGGGACTCTTGAGGAGGGCCGGCCGCCTGGCTGACGCCGGCGCTTCACCCCTCCCCTCGCAGCGATGTCCGTCTCCCGGGCATGCAGGGAGCCAGGCCGGGTGATGCCGCTGGGCGCCGTGCTTGTCTGCGGGCGGGGCAGCCCTGTCCTGCCTCCCCACATGTATGGGGTCTGCGTGGGTGTCCACGGGCTTACACCCAGATAGCCCCGAGCAAACTGCCCACAGACAGTCACCTTTGAAGCCCCTGTCGTCTCTTGCGCCATGTTCTGCTGCAGGCCTGGTGAGACACCTGTGCTGGGCTCTACTCCTCAAAACCAGCTCATTCTCCTTTTTCCCAGAACGCTGCCACTCACATCTTTCTTCTGTCCCTCTGTCCTTCTCGGAGTAAACTCAGCGTGTGGACATCCTTTTCCTTGTAAGCCAAACCCCTGACCTTGCGTGGCGGCCAAGGCCCGGCCTCTGGCTGGCCCCCAGGGCACAGGCCTTGCGTGTGTCTCCTGAAGCTGGTCACGTATCTGTGCTGTGACAGGTTCTGAGGGTGCAGAGATGAGCTGGGCACAAGTGCTGCTCTGAACAGTTGTTTTATTCTGGTAGGGAAGACAGAAAAGCAGGTGGTGTCCACTCAGGTAATGCACATCGCCGTGAACGCTCCCCCAAACGGCCAGTGGCAGGCATGGACCTGGCACTGAACGTGGACGTCCGGGCCTTCCGCTTTGCGCTAAGACCGAGTCCCGTGGCCCACACCACCGAGACTGCCAAGCCAACCGCAGCCTCAGACACGCCCCTCAGCGGATGTGGGACCCCTCAGCCTGGAGCGCCCCAGGGAAGCCGTGTTCTTGACAAGCCGCCGTTGCCTCCCCTTAGGGCCTCGTGGCTCTGCCTGAGTCCCTCCCTCCCTCCTTCTGCTCTTCCCCTTTCTATGGAAATGTTCTGTTCCGCACAGGCCCCTGTTGCACCCTCTGTGGCTCCGCGGGAGGCCGCCAGGCTCGTGAGTCATTCAGCGCGGGGGAGTAGAGCTCCCAGGTGACTGGGCTGACTTGGTTTTCAGAAACCTTGGGCCACACGAGTGACCTTGTACAAGGACTCTCCAGTGAGACGACTTGTTTTTATTTCTCCCAGTTCTCTCTCTGTGTGTGGCCTGTGAGCTAGACCAGCACAGTTGCCAGACTCTCCATCTGACCCAGAACTTCCTCCTCTTCCACCCACCGTGTTGCCTTGAGTTAAGTCTCCAGCACCTCCTGATTCTTCCTCTCTGGATGGATTCGCTTTTCTTTCTTTCTTTCTTTTTTACGCACACAGAATTGGGGAAGAGGCCAGAGGTGTAGGGGTGGTGAGAGGACGCCCCAGAGACAGAGTGGGGAGCAGAGCAGGCGGATCTGCTGAAATCCACTGCTGAGGGAGCAGCGGGGAGACAGGAGGGGTCAGCTGTGCCCTGAGGGACCCTCCCTGGCCGAGGCTCACGGAAGCGGCTGGGGCCAGTCTACAGAGTTGTGCTTCAATCTGCTGCTCCACCAGGGAGGCCCAGCTTCAGTTTTCCTTCCCAGAAAGCCCGCCCCTTCTTTGCCTGACCGCGCCCACCCACTCACCCCTCTGCCCACGACTGCGCCAGCTTTTCACTGTGCCCTCAGGTCATTCCTTGTACCTGCTGGGCCAGTGGTTTTGGATACACTATCTGCTTTCTAAAAATTGTTTTTGC
>NW_004567110.1:3237147-3256417 GCF_000260355.1 Condylura cristata | reverse complement strand
CGACACCACACTGTGACGGCAAAGGGGCCCCCTCGCTGGCCCTGGAAATGCTCAAGGGCACGACCCACAGTCTCGCAGGGGGACATGACCCTTTGATGGGCCGCTGAGGACTTCATCCCAACGACTCATCATTTGCCCTTGTCTACAGACAAAAGTTCCTCTTTTCCAGAAGGAAAAGGAAAGGAATTGTGGCCCAGAATAACCTGATGTTAGCTAAACTCCATAACCCAAGGAAGAGGCAGAAAAACAGGAAATAGGAAACACTAGAAAAAAATTTACCTGAAGACAGGGCTTGGCTGAATACTCTGCCTGGGCTTTTGGCATAAAAGTGACTTGAACTTGGGTCGGTGTATTACGACTCTTACCTCGCGAGAAAGTGTTTTGAATGATGTCTGTTATTCACGAGGTACTCAGGGAAAAGTTTATTGGTGTTAGGACCACAGAGAATAAGTCCAGGCCCTAACATGAGACCTGCCAAATTGTCAATAACCGTCAATATTTGCAGATGAGTGATTAGATTTCCCAGCATTATTGTATGAGGTCATTCAAATGAGCTTCAGCGGCGCCAATGGCAAAGCTCAGAAAGCCTGCTGCCTGCTGAAGTGTGTGTCTGTTTAGATCCCCTCAGGGTGGAGGGCTAGGGGAGGGGACCGCACTCTGCGTGATTCTGCACCCATCTATTAAATGGTGTCTGGTCCACACCTTTACCTCTCTGGGTCTCTATCTCTTCATCTTTAAAAATCTTTAAAAATCCCAAATGAGCATATCAACAACAGTTCTCTGACTTAAACCTTCACTTGAAAGCCCACATTCCAGACTTGGTCCTCCCATCATGTAGGAAGGAAGCTGCATTCTTTCAATCTACCAAATGCTTTAGAAAACTCCGCCTCTCTCAAAATCCTTCTCACCCAAGCCAGGAAGTCAAGTTCCTGTCAGTTCCCCTTGCTAAGCACTGCCGGAAGTCATCACCACTCATCATTGCTCGCAAGGAGCACAGCGGCGTTTCTTTGAATCGATTGTCTCCTCTCACCTCACCCTCCTACAGCTCATATTCTACCTTCACTATAGCTCAGACAACTCAACATTTTTTTGCATGAACTGACTGTTTGGGCATCGTCTCATTCATCTATGCTTTGCTTTGTTTAACATATTTTCTACCTGCTTGACTGTGAGAAATGAGCAATGCTCTGTCTCCTTTTAAACATCTGTAAAATAGAAAAAACGAGAAAATATGCTTCCCTGGATTGTAATTAGTAAATAGCTAACATATGAAAGAAGCTCAGAAAAGCGCTTTTTTTTTTTTCTTTTTGGGGAAGGGGCACCCCTGGTAACAGCTGTGTGTCGGACAAGGGTGATGGCTTGCGGTCCTGCAGATAGCTGTCTCCTCAGGTGGATGGCGTTGATGCCCTTGTGGGGTCTTCCCCAGATGCTGCGGTTCTCTCCTCTCATCCGCTCTCTGTTCAGGCGCCTCCCACGGCCCCTTTGACGCTCTGGTCAGGACTGGCTCCCTGCGACAATCAGCCCTCTTCATCCTGCTTCACGCACGCTTGTGAGATTGTGTTATTTATTACTTCGTGTCTGGCTCCTGCTTTGGAACATACGCGCGGGGATCACGCTTGTTCACACCCCAGTTTGCATGACGTAGAGATGAGCACTCAGTAAACGTTCGGCACAAAAATAGACGAAGTGGTGAGACACTAATGTGACCATCTGATGGTGATTATAATGGAGTCCTGGAAAAATAAATGATGGCTTCCCACCACCACTTCACCCATGTGTCAGCACCATGAAGAAAAATGGAAAAAAAAAAAAAAAAACTATAAATTAAGAGTTAAAAATTAAAAAAAAAAAGTATTTTGACGTTTATTTCCCCCACTTAAAAAAATACACACACACACACGATAAACCTTCCGTTCATGAAAGCACAGCACAGGCAAACCCCATAAACACATTCAGAGAATTTTAACACTCCACAATGTGCCACAGAGCTCCTCAACTAGAATATGGACTCTGAGATATTTCTATATATCCATATGTGCTACATTTCTTACTGTTTCTGTGCCTTTTTTTTTTGAGGAAACATTGGTTTTGATCATTCTTGGTGTATATTAGTACTCACCAGCCAGCAACAAAGCACCCCTGATCCTGCACCCTTGACCAGAGGGTCCCGTACCCCAGAGCCCCTCGGACTGTGAGCGGAAGCCTGCAGTTTGTCTTCATTAGTTTTGTCTGTTACATCACTTTGTTGGTTGATATTCCTTCCACATATGAGTGAAACCATCTGGCATTTGTCTTTCTCCTCTCGGCTTACCTCACTTAGCACCATCTCTTCTAGTTATAATTCTGCCCTCACGAATGGGAGAACTTCACCTCTTTTTATAACGAGCTGCATCCCATTGCCTATCTACCACAATCTCCTTTTCTTGGTTTAATTTTGTAAAGATTCATTTATTTATGTACACAAGAACCGGGGTGTTGGTCAGAGGTGTGGGTTAGGGGGTGAGAGGATTCACCAGAGACAGAGTGGGGAGCAGAACAGGCTTCCACCGCTGAGGGGAGCAGCGGGGCAACAGGAAAGGTCTACTGCGTCTTGTAGATCACCTCCCTGGGCGGGGAACGAACTGTGCTGCAGTGGCTGGTGGTAGCTTGACAGCGCTGAGTTTAACCCCGGCACCACCAGGGAGGCCCGAGAGCTTGGTTTTGAAAATGAGATTGTCTTGTTTTAAATGGTGTAGCCGGTCTCATTAAGAGTAAGACATTAGCCAGTTGTCTGATGACGGGCATCGAACCTGGGCCCGTGACTTGGTTCTCATGAACAAGGCTGCTATGGATACAGGGAGCTCACGAAATTCCATATTAGTGCTTCATATCCCGTCTGCGGATACCTGGCAGGAGACATATGATATTTGCGTTGCTGTTTGTTTAAGGGTTGCCATGCCATCTCTCAGAGGCCACCATGCCACATGCCCGAAGACAGCGAGTGAGCATTTCTAAAGAAACTATGAAATACACTCTCCCTGGAATACTACCCAGCTATTTAAAAAGCCAAAACAGTGCTTTTTGAAACAAAATGTGTGGCTCTTCAGGTGATTAGACTAAGTGGAATAAGTCAGAAAGTGAAGTAACATTACCAGATCGTTCCACTGACTTATGGAATATAAATAATCAAAGGAAAACAGTGGGCAAAACACAGCAAAAGTAATTCTTAGACTCTTAAAATATATAACAATAGTGAGAGGGGATGGAAAAAAGGTGTGGTAGGACAGGGATGGTGATCAAGTTTGGGGGTTAAATCTTTGAAGGAGGGTGACTGAGCTGTGAATCTTTGAATGGTGAAGTTGTCATTTCAAAATTACCTAGTTGTGTAAATGGCTGATGAGTCCATAAAGCTGGGGGATGAGGAAGGCGTTAATACATACTCATAAACAAACGATCCGTAACACCTGGTAATGATCAAATGTTTACCACATGGAATTCAAACACTGGAACGATGCAGTGAAGCAGCCAGTGCTTCTGGGGTCTCCAGGGCTGGGTTGCTATCTGAACTCTGTCACTGTCCAATTAACTCCTGCTGTGGCAAGGTTTCTATGTGCTTGAAAATCTGTGTCTCTCAGGAAAAACTGCACTTGGACTAGATACAATTTAACATCCTTTGCCATTATAACATTGCACAATTTTAGGCTGAATCGATGCAGAGATAGCATTTTTAAATGATTAAATGACAAAATCAATGAAAAGAACATATTTAGACTTGATAAAACAACACTTCCACGTTTTTAAAGAGAATGCAGAGCTTACATTTCAGAGGTCCTGAGGGCAGCCACTGGCCCATGATGGTGTGCTCTTGAAGGCATAAATGCCCTGTCCGGGATTCCCAGCTCGGCCCCATACCTTGTCTAATTAAATCCCTTTGTGTGAACCTTAAATACACTTAATTAAAGCAGGTAGACTTGGGTGATTAATTCCAAAAGTCAGTAGGTTAAAGTGCGGGCTCATTTCTTCTGCTAGTTAGTTGAAGGATGATCTTCCTTGCTGAGAGGCCAAAGACAGAAGAGGCATTTCTTCACTTCCAATCAGCTTGCAAATGTCATTTCAAAGTGTTTTGGCTTTGGAATTTTAGTTCTATAAAATCTGAATGTCAGGGATTATTTCTCCTTATTTTATACTTAGTTAAACTCAAAGCAGAGCTCACCAGAGACTATGGGTTATAGAGTAACCAATGGCCAATGACCCCGCACACATGGTCAGCAAATCCAGCTGCCTGATAAGTGTGTTACTATTTCATCACACTGGAGAGACTGGCTTACCTTCCTCTCTTGACAAGTTTCAGAAATTGTGACTTTGCCATTAAATATGGATTCTTTGAATTATCCAATTTGGGACTGAAGTGTCCAATATCCCAGCACTGTGTCCATGTGATCCTTGCGCCTATTCAAGGCCAAGAGCATGGCCTGGCTGCCATGGCTGAAGGTGATGTCATCTTATGTCATTTGGGAAAGAATCCTCTCATAGGAAATAAAGGTAACAGTCTGTGTGAAGAATATAAAAGCCCTTATGAGTAAATAATGAAAGGATGTTATGTTATCAACTTACTTTGATCCACTCTTTAAAACCTGGCTACAAGACAGCAATAATTCAATTTGAAATCTCATCAAAATAATTCAATACCTGGGAATCCATTTATGCAAAAAAAAGTGAAAGACCTTTATGCAGGAATCTAGAAGATGTTGTAATAAATTGAAGACATAAAACAAAGGAAAGATAGCCTATACTCATGGATTGGAGGAATGACCACCATTAAAATGGCACTGTTAGCTAAAGCAATAGGCAGTCGTATACAATCCCAATCAAAATTACAGTGGCACCTGTCACAGAAAGAGAACAAAATCATAACCACAAAAGACCCCAAATAGCAAAACAATCCTGAGATGGAAAGAACAAAGCTAAGGCATCCTATTTCAAAATGGACTTCAAACAAGAGTAATTAAAACAGAAAATAGTGAAAAAGAATTGGAAGTCCAGAAATAAAGCTACATATATGAGAAAGGAGAAAAGCGTATATACTAGACCAAGAAAATGTTCTTCAACATGGTGTTGGGAAAAGTGGACCACCACGTGCAAAAGAACGAAGCTGGACCACTAGTAATATACACAAAACTGGATTGAAAATAGATTAAATACTGGGTGTAAGAGCTGAAATCATAAAATACATAGAAGAAAACATAAGTGATCTACTCCTTAGTTGCTTCAGGAGATGTCTTCAGGGAATTCACTACAACAAGAAAAACAAAAGCAAAAATAAACAAATGGGTTTACATCAAACTGAAAGCTTCTGCATAGCAAAATATGTTTGAAGCAACGTGCACCAAAATGAAAAGACAATCTGCCGGACAGAAGAAACTATTTGTACATCATATGTCTGACAAGCATTTAACATCCAAAATATACAAAGACCTAATAAAACTCAACAGCAAAACAACCCAATTAAAAATTGGGCAGATGATCTGAACAGACCATCCTTCAGAGAAGTCAAACAGATCGTGGACAGGCACAGAGAACTGTGTCCACCGTCTCTTAATCTTAAGGAAATGCAAATCAACACAATGTATGCCACATTCTCACATTACTCCTGTGAGAATAGCTGTTTTCCAAAAACAGGAAAGAGCACATCTTGGAGACATGTGGGTCAGAGGACTGTGAGTCGGGGCCGCCATCATACAAAGCAGGATGGAGATACCTTCAAGCATAAGATTCCACAGGGCCTAGTGACCCAGTTTCTGGGAATTTACCCCAAATTACAAAGTCAGTCTTTCAGAGACATATGCATCACCCCCACATTTACTGCAGTGGTATTCAGGGTTAGTCGTGAGCTGGAAGCAGTCTGCGGGTCCATCGTCATGCAAATGCATAAAAAGGCTGTGACAAACATGTGCAGCGGGGTATTCCAGCTCTGAAAATGTCTGCAAAGTAGAAAAGATTCATCTTGCCATTTGAAATATTACGGATAGACTCGGAGGTTATTGTTCTAAGTGAAGCAAGTCAGATGAAGAGAGCAAAATACCATCTGATTTCACTCATATGATGGGTAAAATATATTTACATGTAAACATAATAAACGAAGCATATACACACATGTATGAACTACATAAGACAAAAACAGGGTTTTAGATTACAGTAGTAATTAGTGGTTAACAGGAAGGGGGAGGGAGGGGGTGGTTGGACGGTGTAAGAGGGTTGAATTTTCTGCTGAAGGATAGAATTGGACTTTTGGCAAACCACTTCATTTAGTACACATGTGGATTTTGAATGGACTGAAAATTTTAAAAGGTTTTAATGCAATGATGTTTTGTTTGATAGAAAGAAATATAAGGTTTATAAAAAAGCCCCACATAGAACATCTCTCTTTCCTCCTAAAGAATAAGGACATTAATTAATGCAAGTAATTAATATAATTAATGTAAGTAACCTTATGTACCCCTCTCCATTCTTCCCAGGGAGGGAGAAGATCAGCATTTAGAGGTCAGGTTTGTATAGAGTACAATTAGCTTCTTATCTCCCCTCTTTTATCCGAGATTCCCACAAGTTGTGAGTAGCTGCCCTTGGTGGGTCTTTGTTCTAAACATTGATCCTTCTGCTCTTGGGTTTATTTTCAGGTTATTCAGGTGTTTTTTTCTAAGATATATTTACCTTTTCTACTCAGAGTCCTAACTACTAAGCCCTTATTTTTAGAAGCAATAAGCCGAAAACCCCACGTGAGCGTCCCTGCTCTTTGCCTTATTATCAACACAGAGCTTAGGAAGCATGCACCGTTAGTATGCCAAGAATGCTCTTCTAAAGCTAGTTTGTCTATATTTAGTCTTGCTATCCCATTTCCTCTTGATTTTACATAGGAGCAGAACTTGAGACATAAATGATAGAGGTTGGTATTCTCATCTCCATGAATGTGATGAGGACATTGAATCTCATCAACATTGCATATCTCATCCCTACCTTCACTTTTCCCTCCTTGATTCTTGCTATCCATTCTCTTAATTATCTCACCAAGCCTGGCAATGTTAGAGCCCTTTTCTTTCCCCTGACATCATGAGCACAGCCCTTCCCAGGAGGAAATCAAAGCCAGGCACAAGCTCTCGGTAGCTTTGCTCTGTCAAAAGGAGTGGCGTTGTGTGGGCGACACAGCCGCTAGCTGTGAGGAGTAGCAGTTTTATCTAAATACAGATACTACACCGCAAGTTAGAAGCTATATGGACCACGCCTCCTCACTGTCCACTCCGCGGCTTCTCAAAGATATTATTTCCATCACATGAAGATGATGACTTGACTTCTTTTTTTTTTTAAGATTTATTTATTTATGCATACAGAACTGGGGTACAGGTCAGAGATGCGGAGGGTGAGAGGATTCACCAGAGACAGAGCCGGGAGCAGAATAGGCAGATCGACGAAGTACACAGCTGAGGGGAGCAGCGGGCGAGTCAGGAGAGGTCTGCCGCACCATGTGGTCACCTCCGGGGCAGGCGGGAATCGAACTCATGCGCAAGTGGCTTTGGCTTCTCAGTGCTGTGGTTTAATCCGCTGCGCCACCAGGGAGGGCCGATGACTTGACTTCTTAATTTAGACTTTCCTTGCCTCACCGCTCTGGGCCCTGGCACATCTAAATCAACACTCCTGCGTCCCAGAGTCATGTCCTTTCTGCTGGGTTCCTCCTCGGTGACGTTTGAATGACAGCGTGGCATTTAGCCTGACATGTAATAAGAATGGAAGTGTGGAAGTATGTAGCACTAGGAGTTAAAGGTCTGGATTTATACTCCACCTTTACTTGCCACTGTTTTATGGGAATTTCAGGATGTTATTAAGCTACCTAAATTCCATGTTTATTAAGAGAGAGATAAATATAAATGTAAGTTTAACAACTTAAAGTGAGAAAAGTGAAAAAGGGAAACAAAATGAATGTGATAAATAATGAAAAAATAATAAGCCATTAAAATGAAAAGGCTAGAGGCAGGCTAGGAGATCGTATTTCAGTGTGTTCGTAGATTTATAATGCTAGTATCCAAAATACAGAAAGGAACTCACATGGCTCTCTTATAAGAACACAGACGACTAACGTAAGCATGTGTAACAAAGATATGAACAGAAGCTTCATAAAATCAGGTATGTGAGTGGCCAAAAATCTCATCGAAAGGTACTCAACAACAGTTTATTAACCAGAAAAATGAATATGAGACAATACTTTCCTTTCAGAAGGCTGGCTGAAATCTGACTACCTAAGGTGTTGGCAAGGCTGTGGATAAACCGGAAATGTCATAACTGGTAGTCTTGAAGTGATAGGCCCCCTTGGGGCGTGTGTATATGTGTCCTCGTTATATTATGATTAGTAAGTAATTAAATATATGATCTATAATTACTTATACAATTCATTTTAAACATATCCCATAAACCTGCTTTTGCTTCCCGAGAAGCCACCATCAGTGTATGTCCAGAAGACATGAAATCATTTATTACCAAAAGATCTACCCTAGCATGGTTTATAGCCGCCTTACGCAAACGCAGAGTTGGAGCCAGCCAACTCATTAACAATGGATGAACAAGCTGTGGTAAATGTATACACGAGCTACCACGCAACAAGTACAAAAACTGGAATTAAATGAAATACCAATACCTGAGATGATAAGGATGCATTTTTAATCAAGTGGACCAGGAGCCAGGCCTCTGATGCATTTCATTACGGGGAGTACAGAAACAGAGGATGCCAAGCTGCGTTGGCAGAAATGCCAGCTCTGGCCGTTTGTCAGGTTGCTCACTGACCACTGGGGGAATCTCTCATGGGGAAGCAATGTTCTACATATCACTTGAGGTGTCTGTGAGTGGGGACATTTGTTCAGTCCCCTCTAACTCAACGCTGGAGACCTGTTCTTTTCATTGTGTGTAAGTTTTGCCTCATTTATAAGATTATATCTAATACTGCATGGAATTCTGAGCACCCCGTTATCCCTCAGACAAAGAGGTCTCCTCAATGAAATGTGTGCCTTCCCGGACGGGGACTGTACCAGGAAGCAACCCCACAGTCACAGGAACGAAAGCCATTTAACTGAACTCTGGTGTCTGCTGGGCTCTAGCCAAAGAATTTAAGGAACGGACTTAAGGAGACGGGGAGGTATTCTGGGCAGAAGTGAGATTCCTGAGATGGAAGGGCAGAGCTCTGCCTCTGTGAGTGGCCAGCAGGACCCTGGAGAGCCGTGAAGAGGGCATGGCCGGAAGTGGAGGACAGCAGTAGGCAGGCGTTGCTTGAAGCAAAGGAGATCCGGAGGCAGTTTGCTGGTTCAGAGCTAGGAAGGGCCCTGGTGAGCCATATTAGAAACTGACCCCTTGGTCAATGCTCATGGTCATCGGTACATAGGCTCCATGTCTTCTAGAATCCAAAGCAAGGATTCAGCAGGGACTTCAAGGCCCAAGAATGGATGCCTGCCAGAGAGTTGGGAGTTGGCCGGAGTTGGCCGGAGAGGAAGTGCTTCTCGGGTACCTTAACTTCCCTGGAAAATCACCTTCTCAAACCAAACAACTTCCAGACAGAGGAAGAGTCAGGGACAGGGAAACACACCGTCCCTCCCTCTACCAGGAGGCTGAGCCCTGGGCCAGGTTCAGCCTGCTGCTCCAGGCAGCTGCTTCTAGACAACGTGTGGGCCAGGTTCACACGTGTGCTCCAGGCAGCTGCTTCTAGACAACTGAAGCTGCTTTGAGAGAAGAGGGTGACGACAACATGAAATAAGAATAAAATAGTGACACAATAAATAAATAGCAAAAGACAGTGACTACATCATCGTGGAATCTACCTGGCACATGCTGGGTGCTCGGATGGGTTCTATAACGTCTCTGAACCCCATCCCAGGTTCCTCGTCTCATTATTCCATGATTTCAAATCTGCAACTGGGCCTCAGAACAATTTTGATTGTTCAAGATTCTATATTCAGCCATTTGGTTGGGGTAGGGATGTGACTAGTCAAACATTCCATATTAAGATTTAAAATTTGTCTCTGAAGGAAAGTAAATTAGATTTATAGAAAATTTACAAAGTAACACAGAGTTCTTCCTCTACCACATTCCCAGGTCCCCCTATAGAAACACAATTTATAAATCAATGTCAACACTTTTATTATTAACAAACTCCACACCGGGCTCCAATACTTATTGTAGAATTATAAAAGTTCTTTATATAGTCTTGGTATAAGTCCTTGGTTAAATACAACTGTTGTGGACAATTTCTCATTTGGTGGCCAATGGTCCATTTTACTGATGATATTTTTTTGATGAACTGATGATTTTAATTGTAACGGGGTTCAAGTTAACTTATGATTACTGCAGTCTATATCCCACCTATGAAACCTTTGACTACAATTGCATTGCAAAGTTTTTACCCTAAGTTTTCTCCCCAAAGTTTTATAAATCCTATGTCCATGCATAGAGGACTGAAATTAATAAGCTCTAATGGTTTCAAAAAATAAGTGGCTAGTGGATCAATGGAGTAGCCACAGGTGGGAATTTAGTATTCGGAGAGTGTTACTCTTCACTGTATCTCTGAGATTATAGTATCATCCACACTTGCACTGAAACGTTCTTAGGGCGCCCGACATTCGCAGAATATGCAAATTTGGTAACTTACATTGGCTATATACGTGATACTATGCTAAGAGAAACCAAGACCAGCTGTTGACCGATTACAACGTGCACACCAGTTCTCCCCTGCGACATCTGTTTCCTCTCTTCGTTTGCTCTTTAACTCTCATCTAAACAAGGGAGAGCATGTGAGCGAAAAGGTTTGGACCACACCCGTTTCTCTTTTTCCTACATAGTCTCAAGGATGTCTGCAATCATTTCTGGAGTGGCCATTCCCTCTTAGGCCCTTAGTCAGACCTGTATGTTAGGGCTCTC
Source organism: Condylura cristata (assembly GCF_000260355.1). Lineage (NCBI taxonomy): Eukaryota > Metazoa > Chordata > Mammalia > Eulipotyphla > Talpidae > Condylura > Condylura cristata. The sequence goes on along the minus strand of NW_004567110.1, from coordinate 3,245,491 downwards.
TTTTTCGGAACTCCAGAACTAAATGCACAATAGGTAACATTTTACTCACAATATTGGAGTGATAGACAAGTGTTAATGATCTTTAATGATGATGATTTTATCACTTACAAATACAAGAAAATGGTCCTGTCTCTGAGGAATAAGGGCTAAGACAATATTTTAGAATTGAGTTTTGTGACTTCTTTCTACTCCAGGACTTATGATAATTCTTAAATCCTCCCAACTTCTAATTCTTTGAAAGTCTGGAGCTTCAGCAATTCCAATCATATTTTGCCATTTTGTGGGCAAATTTCACCTGGTTTATAAATGCAATCAATTGTAGTAGGCCTTATGCACAAGATGAAATCCTTCTCCGCATTCTTTCTATGACAGTGCTCTCACTGTGCCTTTTTTAAAAATTATTTGTGTAAACATCAGGATTAACTTTTTAAAATATCTGTTATGGCAGATATAGAATTAATATTCCACAAATCTGGTTCTCCACTGCTTCAAACTGTTTTTCAGATGCTCTAGTACCTCAGCCTCAAACGTGGTGTATAAACCAGGAGACGAGGTTGTCACTGAGTGCCGTTCAGGTCCCCAGGAGCTTTCTTCCACCTGCTAATTCTCTGAAAAGAGAAACAGAAACCTCTTATTTCACGCCATTCATGATTAATTAAAAAGCCATCATGGTGTTCTTTGTCTATTTCACACTTGCAAAATATCCTTAATGATGTCTGTCTGCTATCAGCTCAGTCAAGTCGGGACTTCATTTGATCACACTCCCACAGAAATGTATCTCAAGAAATCATAACCTTGGTTTCTTGGCTGGCTCCCTAATTGCTACAACTAACTTAGCCCTCTAGATCCTCTTTTTATGTTCCACTCCATTAGGAAAAGAGATCATATTTTCTGAGCTGATGGAATTAAACTCACCCATATTTTCTCAGTCATCATAATTTTTACAAAGAACTCATCTAATCCATTTTTGGCAAGAGACCGACAATACTACTAGATGGTGCCATTAAGACGGATAGCCATGCTGTGGAGTTAGAGATACTTAAATTGGGTAGACGAAAATTTAGTTTGGCTTTTATTATTCTCATTCTTCTCACCCTTAAATACATGTTTTGCAAGGATGGTCATTTAACTCCCATCAATATTTCTCTCAGTCCAGAAAGGGATATATCTTTTCAGGCTTTGGTGAGCAGGGATGGAAGCTGATCTGTAAGCTCACTGCCGCGCTGTCAGAGTATGCAATGACCACCTACTAGCTGGAATTATAATTGCAACAGATAAGCCCTAGTAATTATCTCAATGATATATACCTGATGTCGATGTGACCCAGACATGCAAGATGACTGGACAAACTCCAGTTTCTTCTGGTGAACATGGATCAGATGCATCATACACTGGCACCTGTAGACACACATGGGATTTAGTATCTAAGCATGAAATGTTCTTCCTCTGTAGAAAAGAGAAGGCCATGGGGCCTTCCTGGTGGCGCAGCAGGTTAAAGCTCAGCACTGTGATGCTGTCACAGCATCACAGCTATCACTGCAGCACAAATTCCATCCCCAGCCAGGGAGTGACCCACAGGGTGTGCAGACCTCTCCTGACCTTCCCACTTCTCCCCTCAGCAGGGTGTCTTGGTCAATAATCCTGTTCTGCTCCCCACGCTGTCTCTGGTGAATCCTCTCAATTCCCACACTTCTGGCCTGTACCCCAGTCCTTGTGTGCATAAGTAAATAAGCCTTTTAAAAAGAATAAAAGCGTGGCCAGTTGGCTCTGTTGGTTAGAGCGTGGTGCTAATAAAAATAATAAAACAGAATTTAAAAAGAATCTGCTGGAGGGGAAGCTATTCAAGATTTTGAAACTGAGGATTTCCATGTTGCAATTTATGTGTTTGTCTAATTATTCTGGTCAACGTATGCATCATGAGCTCCAAAGGCTCAGAGAGCTTGGCAATACATGCGTTGGGAGACTGTTGGTGCAGAGAAGAGCTGCGAGGAGCTTGGGAGTGATCTTAGGGGCAAACTCATGGAGACTCAGTGGGCTACAAGGCAAGTCAGGGTGGAGCTGCTTGGGCGTGGGGCGTGGAGGAACGAGAGGTTTCCAGGCTCCGCTCTTGGCAGCTGACTCTTGGTGCATCTTAATTGTCGCTAGTTGGCCAATCACACAATAGTATAACTAGAAAACCAGTAATTAGTCGTTACTCTGAGAGGTCTGTCTGGCTTCCGCCAGATAACCAAAGCAGCCCTTGTTCTTGCCATAAATATGTATTGGTTTTTACAAGTTTTATTAAGTTTATTTTTATATCCTCGTTTTTCACTTATATTGTGAGGCTATGAAGACCGTAAGGAATTCTGCAAAGCCACGACCACACTGGCTTACCATGAAGCAGCCCTGCCTTGCTACGCTTCCTCCAGAAGTTTCGTTGCAAGTTAGGACTCCCGCCCAGCATCCGCGGCACAGCCTGTGGCCAGAGAGGTCTCTGTTCTATCAATGTCCAGTCAGCTCATAGGTGGACAGCCCTCAACAGGCGGGGGCCTGGGTTTCAGGCACAAAGCATCTCGAGTCAACTCTCTGCTCTTCCTCCTGGCATCCCTGCACAGAACCATGGGCGGCCTCAGCAGCCAGCACCGCCATGGCACGCCCAGCCTGGTTCCCCACACAGAGGCCCGCTGGACACGCTGTCGGTGATTATTATGCTCTTGACCATCCACTCGCCTCTGTTTCCAGAGCTCCGTGACATTTGATTCTTTTTTTTTTCCACCTTGAGCACTGTTTCATTTCCTCAAACTTAATTGTTCCCTTTCGCTCAGGGTAAATCTGCTGCCTGTACCTTCCCAAGCTAATCTGATTTCAGTTCTGTGATACAAGCCAGGCACTGCCTGGAGCGACAGTGATAAACTCAAGAACTCATTCGCCCTCTGTGGGGTCAGCTAGGGCTGCACGTTCAGACAGAGCCCTCTGTGATCTTGCGGCCGAGACACGCCTCTTCCCAAAAGTTCACTCACTGGGATTCTGCTGTAGCTCCATTTCCTTGGTCCAGCTTTCTCTCTTCTTTCTCATTATTTGGAATCCTGAAACCAATCTGCCCCTACCCACCCTCTTCTGACATGATTAAACTTCTGTGCCTCTACAGTTATCGGCCTAGAGCCTGGCTCAATTGTAAAAAGACCAGGGAACTCTATCATTATCAGCAGCTTTATCTCCTGTAGAAAAGGAGCATTGCTTGGAAATCTCTCCCCATGACCCATCCAATCTGTCAGATCCCCAAGACAGTCACTCTTACCTAATCCAGTAGAAAGTTAGCATATACCCGTCGTCGGGCACTTGGAGAAATCGCATCCTTTATAAATTGCTTTCACATGCTCACATTATACTAGTACTTACAATAATCTCCAGCTGGATTAAAGCAAATGCTATTTCTTTCTTTTAAAATGAGAAAGTAGATTCTGAAAAATTGAGTGACCAGATGAAAACTTCATGGCCTATGAAAAAGTTAGGAAATTGGGGGAAACAAATCCCGATGTTGAATCCAGTGCTGATTTCTTTTAGTATTTCTGCTTGATTTGGTATGTAAGTACATGTCTGACTAGCCATGTCACAACTGGGGCGGGGGGCTCACTTGAAGCCATCCAGATCCACCCACTTCCGAGTATGAAGACAGCAAAGACCACAGGCCTTTGGCTTGATCGCCCCTGCCTATCACAGCAGTCACCGCCTTGATCCTGAACACGACTTTTGTTGAGTTTGCACTGACTGCACATTTTTATAAAGTGCTGTGAAACTCAAATCATGCTGACATCCTACCTAAAGTGAGCACTATTTCAGAACAATACCTCCGTGTGATCAATACGACACACTCCCCTCCCCCATTTTTATTTTTCTCCACCTTTCTTTGGGAGTCTTCTCCTCTGTCAGCTATTTCAGGACTATTATAGAAGTTCAGATCTATGTGTCAATGCTATTGACCTGCTGTTTCGGTTCCCAGAATCTGATGCTCACACAGAAATGTGAGAAGCCACGCACGAGAAGCCTGCTTCCCGGTGCCCGTTCGACCAGTCCAAGAGTGCCAGGAAATGAGCCATTCGTATTTTATGGCCTCAGCCAAGTGCAGCCTTCACAGTTGACGTGCCCAAGTGACATACTGGCAGCTCACAGGGATGATGTTAGTTTGCAGCCAGCCCGGGCCAGCCCCACCAGGCTAGAGCACAGCTCTGGGCTGTCTGAATTCAGGGTGCAGCCTGTGGATCTTCTGGGCCATTTTCTAAAATGTGCATTTCTGTCATCTCAGGTGTCATCAGGGTTTTCTGGCTTTGAGATTGAAATTGGGCCCAAGTCTAATTTTTATGTAGAGTTTTCTATCAGGGTCGGTGCAGTATGATGGCAGGAATGTCAGTGTGCAAGGAGAAGAGGGGTTTCAGTTCTGACCTTGACACTGACCTTGCCAGTCCTGCCATTGACCACTGGCTGTTTGAGGGGCGGATGTCTAATGGTGTCAAATAAGGAATATGACAAGTACAGTACATTTTAACAAGTGCATTGTACAAATCAAGATTATTTATGAGCCAATCACTCCTAAGCCATAAGGTCTTACCTCTGCAAAAGACTGGTGCTTCAGAGGAAGAGCAGCTAATCAAGAAGCAGAAAACCTGATGCTAGGATTGGCTGCTTTTACCACCAGGGCTGTGCCCTTGCCCAAGTCTTTTGAATTTCAGTCCTTACCTTGGAAAATGAAGGAAACATTTAATAATCCTCGGAATCACTTTCAGCTCCAATTCGCTAGTATTCTGTAATATATGTTATTACTTTTTTCTTAATGTAAGTTCTGCGTTATCTATTAACACTTCCACCATTTTTGTCTAAATGACTATTTTCCAATTATTTCACACCTTCAATGCACACGTTTTATCTATTTTTCCTTGAGCATATTTTTCCATGAAGAATAACTATGAGCACCTGAATTTTTTCTCACAATCTATTCAGTCCTCTTCTATTATTTTTTTCTTTATATTCATCACACTTTTGAATTAAATACCATTGGCACATTTAATTTAGGAGGCATGCGTTTTATTCTTAGTGATAAGCCCCAGGAAAGGAGGTGAATGCACAAGATTTCAAAGTGAGAGTAAATAGCTTGTTAATGAAATTCACAAATTATACAAAATCGGAAGATGGAGCCAGCAGGGAAATAATACAAATGGACACTGAGGGGCTAGGAACCCAGGTGGAGAATGGAAAAATTGAATTTGCTTAAAAACAAATTCACTAAGAAAAAATGCCCTAAGAATAGTTACCGAGAGGAAGGGTGGGGGAGGGGGGATGTTGGTGGGGCAAAGTCCATTCAGCAGCCTGCAGGTTGGATTCCAAGGGTCAGGTAGTTAGCTAATCTCAAGGGCCTGGAGGGAGAATCGAGACAACCATTTCTCCCACTGCATGCTGAAGACTCTTCACCGGCACACGGGGCCGGCATCCACGGTGATCACCCAGACCTAGCTCTCTGGCTCTCAAGGCTCTGGGAGCAGAAGCTCAGGAGGACGCGAGCCTCGCTTTCCTGAACATCTAAAGTCTAGGGGGACTCTGGAGGACACGTACCTGTATTGGGGGTAAGGGCACAAACAGACCCTCACACCAACAGCAGAACCATGGGCACACACCAAGTGCCAGGTTGATGTCTTTCTGGAAACACCAACTAAAGCTCACCAGGTGGACAGAATGCTGAGAAAGGTGGAAACCTTTAGGTGGCACAAACACCTTGAGTAGAAAATAAGGCACGAGCCAGCCAAACCTGCCCCACGCCAGGCCCTTCCCACTGCACACCTACCCCCGATAACGGACTCAGTGATGACATGGGCAGAGCTGTGTCTCCTCCGTGGTGGGTCACTTCCCTTTGCTACCGTCTGGAAACTGTTATTTTTAAGAAAGTGCACAGAAAACACGGATACATCTCCATCTCCACAGTCACAGCCACAGCCAGGCTATGCTACGTTTCTGCCCTTTCTGCTCACACATATCAGAGCCTTCTGGAGACGCCTCTCACATACTCTGATAGATAATTCTTTCCTTTCCAGCAGCTCCCACTGGCTTGTGAGCCTGGGCTTTATTGACCATGTTCCCTGAGGTGTGTGGCCTCATGCATAAGCCTTGGTAGAATCTTAATTAATAACTGTTCAAGGAGGGAAGAGCCCGCTTGTTCCTTCCAGCAGAAATGGGAGACAAACAGGAGGGCTGCTGACAAAGGAGTGGCTTGCTGCCTGCGTCGGGCAGTGTGCATGCATGAGAGATTGTGCACCTACGAGAGGTAGTGCACGCAGCCAGGTTTTGCAGATCAGTTAAACTCAATCCAGGTCTCCCATTCCCTCACCACAGAACACACAGCAGTTTGCTTCACCTTCCTGATCAGCAATCGAGTGGCATCGGTGCCTCAGAGTCTAGTTAAAGGCTCACTGGGATGCTGCATTTTGCAATGTCTCGGGCAATGCTGAGGTGTGACAGGCGCTCTTTTGATTTCACTTCCTTCCCCCTGTTAATCTTGACTCCAAAATTGCTAGAGTTCTGAGGGGTCGTTTTCAGGTGTCTGAGGCCAGGCTGTTTACGGCAACCGTGTGGAGACCGTCTCAGAGCTGTTAGAAAGAGACGCAAGATGGCCGACAGCGTGGAGGCTGCAAACACAGAGTAGGAGCCAGGCAGGCGAGGAGGCCGCTGCTGGGCAGTGGAGCGAGCTCATGCTGACTGTGTGCTCCGCGATGCCTCGGGCTCGTTCCCGCCCATCATGGCGCCTCGGAAATGCCCCCCGGCTCAGCTGCAAGTGAACTGAGGAGTCATTTGTATCTCCCTGGACACCCAGCGCCGCGCCTGTTTCGCGACTCATGGGCGAAGGCAGTAGAGTCGAGTAACTCGAAGCCAAAGGTGTTGGGGGAAGTAAAAAACGAGTCTTCCCACCTACAAGCAGAGTTACTTTCCAGAACATAACAGATAGAATTGAAATCGAACCTGTTCTAGTTTAGCTACCAGTAGATAAGAAAACAGCATCTAAAGGTTCCTGCTCATCAAGTAAGTTAAAATTTGTAATTAAATGAAAGTTAAAAAATACATACTTAAATGTGGTTAGAGTAAACATATGACTTCTCATTTTATTTTATTATATGTTAGAATAAATATATGACTTCTTTACTAGAAAAGAATAAATGACTATTAAATTAATAGATTAACTATTAATGTATACATGATAGATGCCCAATAAACTAAATTAGAGTTATTACTAAGGCCTCAATAAGTGAGGCTATTTCAATCACTCATCTATGTTTTCCCTAAAAATTTGGTATACTAATTAAATGAAGGAAATTCATGGGCTTTTGAGACCTAGCTTAAACTCCACCTCTTCCAAGAAGTCTTCCTGGAGGTTTCAGTTTTTCCAGCTTGCATGAGTACTTCTAGTATATGTTTCCTGCTGCTACCCAAGGTACTGAAAACCCCAAGGAGATGTTAGATAAGAGTCTCTTGAGAAATACGTAACAAAAGCAGTGGATTTCTGCTCCCCCTATGATGGTATAAGAAGGTCTATAGAGAATGATAACTCTTTAATCATAACCCGAAAACAATTCAACAAAATACAAATATATTCAGATAATAAGAAATGCAGGATTGTGATGCCTGAGACAAGAAACTCAGACAAGAAGAAAACACCATCACCCGAGCTTCTGCCCCTGGAGACATCTGGGGACTGGGACACGGAAGAGAAAACCACAAAGAACTCTGGCTGAGTGGAGAAGACAGGGATGAGACCTTGAGGGGCCTGGACAGATAAGGACTGAGATTCTGTTAAATCCCTAAAGTCATCAGCTGTGTATTTGTACAGAGAAACCTCATAGAGCTGGGCAAGAAAAATTGCAAGACCCATTACTAGAGAGCAGTAATATCACTGACATGGAACAGAGGAGGCGAAAGACGGATGGTCCCCATTGTTTACATCATACTGGAAATTATTGGAATTCTATCCAGATAAAGATCATGTTCTATATATGGCACATTTGAGAGCAATCCAAGATTGTGCTTATTACCATGGTCCAAATATCTCTAGAAACAAAGCAAATAGCTAAAATGCAAAAATCAAGTGGTTTAGATACATTTACAAGTAACTTAAATTTCGGTATGCACAGATCCAACACTCTTTAAAGGAATGTAGTAAAATGTTTTACAATAAAAATTGTGTGATATCCACATCCAATTAAGAGTTCATAGTAGTAAAATCATTGGGACCTAGTGAAATCATGTGACCCAGGAGGTAGAAATAATGAATTTACAAAAAACAGCTACTATAGATATATGCCCCATATATTCAAGTACATTCTGGAAA
>NW_004567110.1:3231049-3236377 GCF_000260355.1 Condylura cristata | reverse complement strand
CAGAGATCTGTATTGGGAAACTCTGGACACAGAACACACAACTCAGTGACAGTGACCTGGAACAGAAAGCTTCCGCCCAGAGGTCTCGTTTCCTCTTGCTATGATTCCGCCTTCCCGTCTTGGGTCCTTGGCTTGTGCCTTGACATATCCTCCCAACATATTCTTTCCACCCAGTCTCTTCACTTAGACAATTTATTTTCAAGCAGTAATGAAAGATGTTGTCCAAATTTGACCTCAAGGATATCTTCCTCAGATGACAGGATTTTCAGTTCCCAGGCTGTGTGGGAAGGGGTGTGCTACTCCAGACTCTTGCCCAGGTCAGCACTGAGGAGCCCGGAGCAGCGGAAGCTGGTGGAAGGAGCTATTGTTCAGTATGAGCTTGCCCAGCCTCATCTCCTGGGCTCTCTGCACAGCTGAAGACTCGTGATTTAAGGAAAGAAAATAAGGAAGGTATATATAAGGAAAATAAGGAAGAGCTTCTCTTATTTGTGGGTTCAATTACAACAAGAAGATGCTGGCTGGTCCTTGTCAAGCTCTGTGTCCATTAAGCAGCTTCCACAAACCGAGCTCACTCTTCACTCTCTCCTTGCCAAGCGACCTTCCTCGCCTCCCTCTTCGCTGCATTACATAGCTCTGTAGCTGGGAGGCAGAGTGACTGAGTAAGTAGCTTGTGTCAACACCAGTAAATCCCAGCCTCGGGCTCTTTGGCTCATATTGTCTAGCTTCTCTCTGACACAGCCTGCCGTCAGTGTTTCATCCAGACATTAAAGAGTTTACAATGGACATTGGGTTACCGGAATCAAGTTACTTATGTAAAACTCAGGCACGCATTTGGAAAAACAGCAATTTAAATGCTTTCGAACAACTTGGGCAAACACACAGGCACGCCCACTGTGAGTGTAACTGCCCGTTCATTGCTTTTTTGTTCTAGCCAAATGGAGAGGGGGCGCAGCAGACTAAGCAGGTGGGGTACAGGTGCTCTCTGGCGACCACCATGGTGGAGAACTGCCCTTCTAAAACGCACCCAATGTTGTAAATCAGCGTTACCTCAATGAAAGATGATTCATTACAAAATCTCAACTTACCCAACGCCATTGCATCAGCTTCTAAGCTCCTTACTTGAGCTAAGAATAATACTACAGACCGCTTTCTTCTAGAAGTATGCTCACACTGGGGTGACTCCCCCAGACCATCTCCTCACCACCACCGTGCTTCAGCCTTCCGCGTTAAGTTTGTCTCTCTTTGCAAAGATGGCGGTGGAGGAGGCTCGTCCTACCTGCCCCTCACTCTCAGTGCCATGATGCTCGACCAAGGGAAAGGAGCGTGTTTTCCAACTCACAGCCCTGCTAAGTGTATAAAGACTCAGGCTCTTCTTTAAATGAAGACACTGTTGATTGCAACAGCAAAAGGCCACTTCCAGCGAGAACTCAGCTCCCGCCCATCACTGGCCCTTGAGCCCCTCGGATGAGAGCCTGCTGGGCTTAGACAGGCTGTGCCACCTCTCTGGCAGTGTCCTGCAAGCTCGGCCTGGAGGCCCGTCTCTTGCTGTCCTCTGGGCCAGGCACTGCCCCGCTTCCTGCCCCCCGACGCCGGCACTTGACTGTGCCCTCTCCCATCCTTCACACACACTGTTTTCTTTCTTGCCTCAGAGCTTTTGCATTTCTGGCCACGGTCCTCATCATGCGCTCTTCACACAAGCGACTCTTTCCATCTCTCAGGCCACCGAAGACCCTCCTCTGTGCCCACTCCTCTCCAGCACCACGTGTCCTTTGCACTTGTGAAGGTTTATGTTTGTCTTGTATGTTTTTTCCTGCTAATTTCCTATTTCCACATTAAGTAAAGGAACTAGGTTAAGAGGCAACAGGGTGGTAAGACAGCAGCTGGCTCTGGAAGGTGTCAGTCATAATTGTCACCTGAATCCAAAGAGGGAAGCCCCAGGTGACAAGCTCAAGGCCAGTGACACTCATGGTTTCACTGGTGACCAGGGTGACTTCGTTTTCCTCATCTGACAAAAAAAAAAAAAAAAGAGCTATTTTATGGCGATTAGGGTCATAGAGCAGGCGCTGGATGAAGGTACTTGCACTGGTACTTCACTGGTGCTTTCAAAGGTTAGAATAGCTAGAGTCAGAGCATCTTGGACTGTGCCCGTGGGTACACATTCTAAAGTGTGATTAGTTAGATTCTGAAGGTGATTAATTTGTGGCTTAACAAACAAGTATGAGGTCACAAAAAGTGGTATGTTCTAGGTCAACCCAAATAAAGTGTCTCTGAACCCACGTAGGGCCAGTTAGAATAATATTACCCAGAGGATCGTTTGATACTCGGGTGACATCGATGATCTTCCGAGGGAAGCACCCAGTTGAAGCTGCACCTCCTTGTTTGAAGGTAACAAAGGGGCTATGTGCATGATGCCTCAAAACTCAAATCCCCTGTGACAGGCAAGGAACCCCAACTTGCCTTCTCATTTCATTCAAAGTTTTCATTCAGGAAAACTTGAAATAAGCTCGTGTTTCTGGAAAGAAGCTGTGCTCTGACTTCACAGCAAGTGCATCTTTGCTGCGAGGCTATTGTGGAGCAGTCGCTACACTTTGGGAAATGACTTCATTGGATTTATTGGCTGAATAGCTCATCTAGACAGTGCATGGTAAAAGCTCAATGCTGGAATGGATCAGATTATAGTGCAAATTAATGAACCGAGAAGGAAGCAGGAAGGTTGCATATTAAGTACTTTCCCGTCAAGGTTCTGAAGATCAAAACAGAATGCAATGAAACTAATGAGCAACCTACCAGCCCACAAGGCTTCAGCCCCAGTCATGAATTTCCTCTTAAAAAGCCACATTCTAGTCAGTCCGTAGGTCCCCAAACACACTCACAGAAACACACTCTATTTTTAACTTGTCTATTCCATCATGGAGTTATTGTAGATCACAGCAAAAGGATGAGAAAAAGAGATAATAATCAGCTCATCTTATTTTTGATTTTGTTTTATTGTTCCATGCATGTCTACATGGAGAGAGAGCGCATCGCTGGCAATTCTGCGCTGTGCTTACGGGGGTTTCGGGGGTGTCTTCACTCTCACTGGTGTGTTACCACACCACACCCACCACCCTGTGGCACACAGATGAGAGCGACATAGAAAGGGGCATTGTTATCATAAATTCATAAAACAATCAGAGCTATTGACAACACAGTCAACATAGGAGGTTCTCAGAGACTATCAAAACTTCCCCCTGAATTTTCAAGGTATCTCATCACTTCAACTCCTGTATGGCTTCATGGGTACAGTTGCTGTAGAAAAGGCAGGATGTCCGATAGTCAGATTTGAAGGGGGGATAATGTGGATTTAGTATAAATATAGACCAAGTATCATATAGATTATTCCTATGGTAAAATAGTAGCTATTGCTTACTTAAAAAAGTCTGTCCAGGACCCTCGCTGGTGGTGCAACGGGTTAATGCACAGCACAATGAAGCCCTCCAAAGCCACTGCAGCAGGAGTTTGGTCCCCAGCCAGGGAGCTGACCCACATGGCACAGCAGACCTCTCCTGACCCACCCACTCAGCAGTGTAATTCAGTCCATCTGCCTGCTCTGCTCCCCACTCTGTCTCTGGTGAATCCTCTCACCCTCCACATCTCTGGCCTGTACTCCAGTTCTTGCATGTCTACAGAAATACAGCTTAAAAAAAAAAAAAAAAAAAAGCTTGTCCAGCAACATATATTTCATTACTAAATAAGGTACCTCCACTCATAGGTTCTGCAGAGAAGGGACGTTCTCCTGTAAAATTCAAGTGTTGCTCAAAATAACAAACATTTGATGATGAAATTTTAAGAAATGCTTTTCAAAAGTTTTCAGATTATCTTTAAAGTTAAAACATGACCGTTATCTAGTTTTTGTAAAGAGTAGGTTATTACAACCGATGAAACAAAATAGCAATGACGATGCCATCTCAAGACCCACTCACTTTGTCCCAGAGGTGGGATTTCACCCTTTTTAAAAAGATTTATTTTATTTATGTATGCATACGAGAGATGGGGTGCAGGCCGGAGGTGTCTGTGGGCGCTGGGGGGTTGAGAGGTGTCACCAGAGACAGAGTGGGGAACAGAGCAGGAAAACCCACTGAAATTCACTGCTGAGACGAGCAGGGGGAGACAGAAGAGGTCTGCTGCGCCATGTAGGTCGCTCTCTGGCTGGGATTAGGTGCATGCTGCAGTGGCCGCCCATAACTTCATAGTGCAGAGACATAACCCCTTGCACCACCAGGGAGGCCTGATCTCATCATTTTTAACAGCTGAGTAGTATTCCCTTGAATATGTTCCACATTCTTCCATCTAGTTATCTGTCGGTGGACACCTGGGTAGGTTCTGGGTCTGGATGACTGGAATGACGTTGCTGTGAACAGGGGAGCATAGCTCTCCTCACATTCATGTTTGCACAGTAACTGGGTAGTGTCCTTCTTTTTTATCTTCATGACATTTTCTGTTATTCATTAGTAGAACTTGAAGTCCACCTAATGGTTAAAGACAAGTGGATTTTCTTCAAGTGAAATGAAGTGCACATTAAATAATCAAAGCGCATCGGGCATTTAAGGATTGGCATATTCTCTCATATGCTCTGAGAACTTCTGTTTTTACCATTCATACTCTGTTTTTAACCATTCAGATGCATATAAGGAATGTCCTTAATAACTCTCCATTGTGACCAAAATAGTTCGAAAATGCCACCTTGGGCTATTTCCACAGCGTTATGCACATGCCAGATGCAGCCTGCACCCTGTGGGCAACCAGAGTCTGTGATATGTATGCCTTGGCTCCCTGCAAAAATGCCTTTTGGTCCCTGGCCCAGGGAAGTGGGTGACACTGACAGACACCCCTAGGGGGGACGGAGGAGGACCCAGTTTCCCGGGCCATCAAGGGGAAGAATAAGATGCAAAAATTAGTTGGATGCAGCCCAGCATTGTTTTAGAATGAAAAGCAAGGAACACTCAGACCCAATATCTGTCACAGAAAATGTAACCATCAGAGTGTCACAAAGCTGCAATTAAGAACACAGACGAGGCTCAGACAGATGGGACTGGAATCCTGAGTCTCTGACTTAGTAAATTAATTCAGGAGGCTGATTGACATTTCTGAGTGAGAATTTTCTCAACTCTAAATTGAGGATAATAATGTAGAGTAGAGAAAATAAAGAAAAAAATGCATGTGTTGACTTAATGGACTGGCCATAAGTAAGTGCTGAGGCCCAGTTAGCATTAGCCTGGCACTGACTGAGCTACCTGAGGTCACCAGACTAATCCGGGGACTCGGTGACCACGTGCTGCCTTCTCCAGG
>NW_004567110.1:3229753-3230724 GCF_000260355.1 Condylura cristata | reverse complement strand
CCATGTGGTCACCTCTGGGGCAGGCGGGAATCAAACTCATGCAGAAGTGGCTTTGGCTTCTTAGTGCTGTGCTTTAACCCGCTGTGCCACCAGGGAGGGCCACTATCTGTATTTTTAAAGCTACAATAGCTAATAAAACTTAAGACAAAGACAATGTAGTTTTGGATGATGGGAAGATAAATGAAGATTTTTGAGGCTCATGTTCTGTCTTCAATATTCTACGCTATTGAGATAAGAGTATCTCCCAACTCAAGAGTAAGTTTAATACTCAAAGGGAATCTTTAATTTTATACTGTCAGATCATGCAAAATGACAACAAAAATATAAAGCAGGGTTTAGGATTCTAGAGGGAAATCATGATTGGCATTACATATTCTGCCAAGCCATGTGTCACAGGCCAAAAAGTAAAATGTCAGTGAGGAACAGAATCCTGTCTCCTCCCTGTGTATGGTGGCGGGCAGAGGGTAGCTTCAAAGGTAGAGCTGGATCAGAACACACAAGGCCTCCCTGTGCACCGACCTCGCTGGCTCCTTTCTAATGCACACTGGCCCCCAGTGGGGAAATACCCATCTTACGGCCCTCCTACAAGACAAGCAGAATACTGTCCTCTACCGTGTAGGAGGTGATGTTAAGGTGAGCAATTGTTGTGAGTTGTTCCATTTGATGCAGCTATTGTGATGCTGGGCCCAGGTAGCAGGTGGATGAGGCAGGGACCTTCTGTGGAATTAGCTGGAGTTTAGCTGCTCTTGGAACTCTGGAAGTCAAAGGAAGCCCCACTTTGGTGAAGAATTGGATCAAGTGTAAATCTGGGGGGCTTCACTTTTTAATAGATGAAGAAAAGGATTCATAGAGGTCCCAGCTGACCCCAGGACTGAGGGATCAACTGAAAGTCCCCAAAGGTGAGGGAAAGACATCCAAAGAGACAGAAAGACAGAGCCAGGGACAGACACACTGGTGAGCAGGATGCTTGG
>NW_004567110.1:3218024-3229628 GCF_000260355.1 Condylura cristata | reverse complement strand
GTGAGAACAGAATCAGTAACAGCTGCCTGTGACCCACAGTATAGGAGCCACTGGGTAGTGAAGACACAGCGTGATGTCTGAGAAGGGGGGGGGGGGTTGGAGGGGGGGAGGAGCCCTGTTTCTGCACACACAGTTGCTTATCCCAGTGGTCTGCAGCTTCTAGAAGAAGCACAGACAGGAGTCAGATGGCTCATTTGACCCTCACTTGTCCACCTACTCACTCATTATGCCATGAACTGATGACCGGCCCTCAGCATAGTTTAATCTATAAAGTGTGGTTGCTAATGCCAGACTCTTGAGTTTTTATGGAAATATTAAGCATCGGATGACAGATTGACAAAAGTGTCTCACACAAAAGTGTGCCTAAATTTCTCTTCTGCATCATCGTATCAAGAAACATACCTCTTTCATTTTCAAGAGCAGAGACAGATTACAGAGCAGATGACGTTTTTGAACTTACTTTTCTACTTTCATGAGACGTAATTAGCATCCCATTCTGTGAACTGTAGGTGTATACCGTGATGGTCTGGTCCGTGTATGCACGCAAAGTGATCCCCATGGGGGATGGGCAATGCTCATGGGTCGAGTAAGTGAAAGGATGACCCTAAGAGCAGGCTCAAAAATTTGGACTTCTGTGTGAGGACTATTTTCCCCATCTGCATGTCCTTCTCTTGACATTCGGAGTCTTTTCCCTCCTCAGACGTTCACTTATTTCACGCCATCACTTCATTAGCACCATATCTGCTTGGAGGAATTCTGGTGCAGCTCCCTCCTCTAGCAACTACCTTGTACTTTTTGTCCTCTGATTGCAATTAATGAGATGAATTGTTTATCTACTACCCCGTTATGCTTTGATGAGGCCCACATGAGTGCATTTTCCAGGAATATAAGTATTTAGTATTAGTGGGTTGTCTTATTTGGGGAGCATTGTTATTATACTGCTTCATTAATGCCTGTACATGTGGTTCAATTAAGATTTACAAATTAGGTTTAATTAAGGTTTATAAGCAGTGAGGTGAACTCTTGGCTGTGTTCACACTGCTGATTCCTTTTTTAGGCTTCTTCTTCTTCTTTTTTTTTTTTTTGCTTAGATTGTCTTAACTGTTACTAGAAAATCATCCGGGCACCAGATAAAGTGTCTATCTTGGATATATGATCCCACCTGTCCCCCCGTAATCTCTCTGTAAGCAGGACCAAAATGTAGGTGCCCACAAAGCCCTTCTATCTGCATTATAACCCATTCGCACCCAAGAAAAGTCCAGGGCCATTGGCATCACAGGCCCATACTAGTTGTGTGACATTCGCCAACGATGCATCCTCTCTGATTCTCAATATCTTCATCTGAACACATAGGACACAGAAATAATAGCCCCTTGCTACTTATAGTATCACAGAGACTAGATGAAATGACTTAGGTGAAGTCAGCAAGGGAGCCCAAGAACCAGCAGCTAACATCAATAAACCACATGGAATTAGATACCTAATGAAAGAACAAGGCAAAGGGGAGCTCGGTCAACGTTGACCACTTCAGGAGGCAACTGTGCAGTTGCAACGCTCAGAGAGCTAACCAGAGGGATCAGGCCACACAGCACAGGCTGGCTGGTGCTGGGCCAGTGCTGCAGATGACAAAGCATCCCCAACACTCCCGCCACCCCCAATGTTCCCAAGACCACGAAGACCACACCAGAGGAGAGGATGCGTGAAGAGTGAAGATGGAAGGCCACGGTCTTTGCACACTTGACCACACAATAGCATTTGAGATAATTGGATTGTTGTTTGAAGGACAACAAAATAATAACAATAATCCTCTAATGACCATATTTAATTAAATTTTACTCTGTGAGTTGCTCAACTGAAGACACTGAGGTTAACTCTACACAACCAGTTATTCAAGTGTGTGATACAGTTCTACAAATGAAGTGTGAACTTTTGATAGGAAAAGGGAACACTCATATTCCTTAACATGCATACCTGACTCTGTCCTGCTGCTAATTTCTGCGTATGAAGTGTTCTCCATGGACAAGATGATGACTCCAAGGACCTGGTAGGGAGCTGAAAATTCCAGTTATTTATGGCACATCACATATTAATGAAACATGTCTCCAGAAAATATCCCTTAGTTTGTAATAGCTTCTGTAGGAGGGAGTCGCATACCCATTTTTTGTTCAAATAGATGAGGAAAAGTCACCCCTCGTGGCACAAGGGGTTAAAGTGCAGCACTATGATGCTCTCTGCAGTCACTGCAGCCTGAATTTGATCCCCAGGCACAGCAGACCTATCGGGTTTCCCCACTACTCCCCTCAGCAGTGGATTTCAGTAAATCGGCCTGTTCTGTTTGCCACTCTGTCTCTGGTGAGTCCTCTGACCTGTACCTCAGTTCTTGTATGTGTACATAAATAAATAAATAAATAAATAAATAAATAAATAAATAAATAAATAAATAAATAGGTGAGGAAAGTGTTTGGCTGACGTTTGAACCGTTTTTCATGTAGACTCATTCTGTAGACTTAGTCATGAATTAGATAAATAAATAAATAAATAGGTGAGGAAAGTGTTTGGCTGACGTTTGAACCGTTTTTCATGTAGACTCATTCTGTAGACTTAGTCATGAATTAGTCAGTAGGCAGGAAAGTGACACTGACATTAAGTACACTAAATGAGAAGTAGAACAGCGTCGAAAATAAAATGTTTGCAGGGTAAAGACCTTCATATGTCTTTGTCTTACTTAAAACTTAACAGACCAGGAGACTAGAGACCTCGCCCAAGTCCTAGTTTTCCCTTCTCTGGATTTTTAGTGTCCCATCAAAACAAAATTATGTGGCGGCTTCCCTCTCTGACCTGCCTCCTCCAAACCATCATTAACAAAATCCAGAGAGATGCGATATAGCATTACAAAGGGTGGAAAATGCTCGGTGAGCTGTGGAGCCCACATAGCATAAGGGGCTGTTGTCATGTTGATTATCCCTGATGACAGCACTGGCAAATGTGCTAATTATGCTCGTAAAATGAAGATGAAAGTCTTCACTGTGGACTTTCAAGAGGAGCTTATTCTTCTCCCAAAAAAGAACGATTAGAGACACAAAATATTTCTTTTTATTAGTATTGCAATAACTGTTCCATGTAATATTAATAACGATAATAAAATGTACAGCATTTCTACATAATTTCAGGGGGAAAGAATAAAAAAGCTAAAAAGTTGGGTGAGCAGAACTTGTCTCTTCACGAGATCTGCGGGAAAACAATGGCTGTCCTAATAAATCTGGGTCCAACACCCTGAGTTTGCGTTTACCCTGTTCCTACCTGCATGCCTTCTTGTGTGGCATATCCGTGACTTCAGCGATGGGTTACTAGAGTGTCTGTGATGGGGCTCAGAGCCAGCTGTCTGCAGTACACTGATCGTGCGCCATGTCCCCGGCTGCCCCGGACCTCTCCATGGCTGTTTCTCGCCGTGTGTGGCTGGAAGCCTTGAGTATCTGTGATGGCACTTGACCAGGCTCACGTCAAGGGCTCCTGTTTCCTTTGGGCTGTGCACGCATGCAAATCTGCTCCCCAGCAAAGCCACGGCAACTCTCTTTCTACATCATTGGCATAAGCCGGCTGGAACAGCTGGTTGAAGCAGACTGAAGACAGCTGTCTGCCTTGGTGTTCTGTGGCCTCTTCTGAGGGCCGTGGTGGGTGTTGTCCCTTCCAGGCTGCCTCGGAGGGAGGAAGGGTCTAAATCACATGACCTACTATTCTACATGCCATAAATGATCTAGAACTAAATACATTAGATTCTCAGCAGACGACTTCTAATTCAGTTCATGCAGTGAATTTTGCTCTATTATTGCTGTAAAATCAGTGTCTTAAAGGAATGCAGTCTGTATTGTTTCTCAGGACGGTGGTCAGTCCTGTTTGTGTGTCAGTGGTGTCTACACTAGTGTCTACCTGACTGTGCTGCTTGTCCAGCTTCTAATGGAGAATCCTTTCCCTTGTCGTTTCCAGCTCTGGACTCTGCCCCTTGTGCCTGGCTCAAGTCCCCTCCTCCACCTCCAGAGCCAGTGTGTAACCTCTTGGAGCCTCTTCCTGGCTCCCGGCTCCATGCATAAGGACCCTGTTGAGTATGTGAATACGCGCAGGTCATCTTGGGTCACCTCCTACGCCAAGATCAGCTGATTAGAACATTAATTCCATCTCAACTGCCCCTGTGTATGCACCACGCCATGCTCATGACCTAACACAGTATCTTTGGGGCCTAACTCTGAGCTTATGATAATGAGGTTCCTAAAGTCTATAGCCCCTAACACCTATCAGTAGACATTATGGAGTGATATTTGATATGATGTAGTTCATACTATCCCCATAAAGAAAAATGTATGGATAACGTATACCCTGGACGGGAAAAACAGGCATCAAATGCAACATATGAACAGGATCTAAGCACAGAAGATAAAAAGGAAAAGAAAGGAGAAGGGAGAAGGAAAACAGACACCAGTTAATTTTCCAGGGACTGTTTCTTGAAACATGCATTCATGAGAGTAGCCTAAAAATCAGCAAACAAGAATCACCACCACCCACCCCCCCAAAAAAAAAGAAAAGAAAAGAAAAAGCCAAAAAAAAATTTCTCCCCTATGTGAAATGTCCCAGGCAGGATATTTACATTAGCAAGTGACCATCTAGAAGAGGGAAACACCCTCTTGGAGAGACAGCTGCACTCCTCAAAGCCTAGCTCTCGAAAGCAGGTGTAATTTTCACTCACGTGGCACTGACGAGACATTTCGCACACGGCTGCAGAGTGCAGGGGCTGTGGGGTGACCTGGCCAGGTCTCGCCATAGTGATGACGGAGAGACAAAGGATGTGTTTTAGGGGAAGAGCAACGCTCGCCACGGCAGGGAGGAGAAGCTGAACTCTTGGCTCTGCTCTTACCGTTCGGATGCTCTCCTTGAGCCCTGCGTTGATCTCGCCTGTTAGCGCAGTTCTGCAGACGTGTAACTCACGTGCGGAATCCGGACTTGGGCTCAGGTTAAGCTCTTGGCTGCCCGGGGGCCGCCGACCACAACAGCACGTGGTGCGGGGGAGCGAGACAGAGAGTAATGGGATGGTGGGTGGAAAGGGTCACGACTGCAACCACAAGCAGCAATGGAAACAGAAAAGATAGTAGAATGCTCTAGAAGAAAAAAAAAAAGACAACTTAAAGAAGTTCATTATCTGTCAATGTGCTCACCTCTAAAACAAGCATAGTCAAGCACTGCCCTGAGAGCTCCCGTGGGTGAATTATGAGAGGGTGGAGACAAATGTCTAGTCCTTTGCTTAGCACAAGGTAGGCCCTAAATAAAAGATGCTGTTAGCACCATCAATATTTATAATGCTTTGCTAAACTGGTAATCTATTCCTTATAACCTCCCTTTTAACGGGAAAGAAATTAAATTTGAAGGATTAACGAGAGCTGGCTATTTTTTTTTCTCGAGTTAAATTATAAGTTTCATCTGTGACTTTTCTGCTTATATTTCTGAATGGATTTTTTGTTGTTGCTTGGTCTATGGGAAAACAAATCAATGCAGTATCAATAATTAAGGAGAGAATATTAGTTTTACAACCATCTTCTCGGCAAAGTGAGATTGAAAAATAGCTCCTCACAAGATCATTTAAGCAGTGGACATGGAGACATAAATTTCTACACGCATATGCCTTCGTTTACAAATAGACCTCTTGCTAGTGTGATTCCCAAGTGTGAATCATATCAATACTGCACTATTTCATGATTTCAGACACAAATGGTATTATGTCCCAAAAGCATCTCCGATAGTGTTGAATTTAATTTGCACCTCATAGACTCACAGACACTGAGGCTTGGGCAAGCCCTGACCTACACCCTCATAGAGGGGCCTCTGATTTAAGGACATGTTCACAGGGCCTGGGGGCTCCTGTGTACCTAGTCTTGTCTTTATTATTGATAGGACCTTTACTCTTTCACAGGAAGTGATTTTCTCTAAAGACATCGCTGGACAACACAAACTTGTTATGCTGTTAATTCATTGGTTCAAAATGAATGATTGCATTCATTGAAATCACACACAAACAATAATTATCTCCATATTCTGATTTCCTCCTACAAGTCAGGCACTTAAAATTAATGCCATCGAGTTTTTCCAGGAGACTTATCATTTAACTTTCTTATTAGCCTCGTCTTACAATAAGGAAACCGATGCTTAGGAAGATGCGTCGACTTGCTTGTCATTCAGCTACCTGGGTTCTGGGGCTGGGGACAGTGTTCTGCACCATGTCTAAGGTTACCTCCCCAAATGAATAGTGACTGCAGTCCCTGAATGTGATCGTCTAGAGTAAGACTCAGAAAGGTCTCTCAGCCCCGACTCTAGAAAGGGCGAGACTGCCAGGCCGACAGGACAGCACACAGGACTGTACACTATTCAAATTTATTTCTTTTTTTTGTCAAATCTATGTCCTATTTTAAAAATAATGATTATAATTAATGACTTGGAGCCACACAAAATGTTCCACACTCCTTCAAGACAAGCCTACCTCTCAGTGGACGTTGAATGTTAGGTACCAGCATGGTGATGCCATTGAAGTCAGCATTCGCACCATGGAGGCTGTACAATCATCAGCCGTCTATTTTTAACACTTCCCTTTACATGTGCAAATCCAGGTTCAAGATTCTCCCTTTAGGATTTCTCCCTCCAATCTTTGTTTCTTTATTGATTCCTTTCTCACAAGCTGAACTAAATAAAAGATTTGCAGAAACCAACTGTCCCACCAGAGGCAATGATGATGCAAGAAAAGTGCCTGTGTGCTCAGAGACAGCAGAACTGGGCTTGAGCGGGTGGGCTCTGGCAGATGAACTAACCGGCACCATCCTCATTGCCTGTGTGACCTTGGACAAAGAAATTAGCCACCATCATTGTGTTGTCTATTCATGGGTAAAGTGAGCATTATAATGGCAGCCTGAACTGCTTATTATGAGGATAACTTATCTGCTGCATTTAGCAAAGTGCCCGGTACCCGGGGGGTTATGTAGTGACTGCTGACTATTTATGATCCTTGTGTTGCTGTGATGACTATTTTGGAAATGCAAATTAAGGTTGTCTCCATGCCCTGGTCAAGTCTCTCCCACCAATAAGACTACTGCGGAATCCTTCAGAAGTATAGGTCGTTTGATACTTTATAGTTGGTTTCCCACAAGTGATCTCACTTGATGCCACACTAACACAGGAAATCGGCCATGTGTTCTCAGTTTGATGAAGGAAGTTGATAGGGGGGGAATGAAAAGGTTTTCCTGGCATTTTCTAGTGATTTTACCAGGGTTAATGTGATATGAAATGGAAACACTAAATAATATTCATGGCATCATTTTGAACCACCAACTCTCTTTACTCTGAATGCTTAAATTGTTTGAACAATAAATTTTACTATCATTACTTCATTGAGATTGATTTTATTAATTAATATTTCAAAGCATTTGCTTCATTTAAAAAGACCAAGTCAACCCCACTGAATTTCAACATTAGCTATAATTAATGAGGATATTATGAAAATGAAAGCTTTTCCATTACCCATTATGACATCATCAGTGCCAATCATCTGTTTATTGCTTTCTGCTGATAGCAGTTTTAAAAAGTCACATTTAAAGAGGAGAGAAAAGCCTAAATCATTTTCAAGTCAGTAAATCCCTTTACATTTTGAGAATATTTCATCCTGTAATGATTTAGTAAACATGTTATAAAAAATAGAGGATTCCAAAAACCCAAGGCAGACTCAAGCCCTTGATATGCGATCATTAACACTATTTAGCAATGCCATCGAAACCATTTTCCTGACCTGGTCTCCCACTGGGACAACATTTCCAACGCATAAATGTCTCTTTGAAGGAACTCAAAGTGGGAAAAAGTTCGTAGGAACCCTTGGTTTTGAATCTATTTATTATTCAATACCCATTAAAGATAAAGCGTAAGACTGAACACACCTGCAAGCAGGAGCCTCAGCGTCCACGCCACAGCGCTAACGTGAGGGTCTGGCTCTCGTAAAGGTAAACACTGCCGGGACATTAATAATTCAGGCCGTGTCAACAACAACTTAATAGGAAGCTTTCCTGAAGGGGGTGGGGAAAATGGTGCCCAAATTTGCCTGTGGCTTAGGTAGGAAAATTGGGAGATTTTTATTTGTAGAGGTATTGATTTGGAAAGATTTTATGTAAATAATTGATGGATAAGACAGTGATTAATTTGCCAACAAAGCAGGTGGGATGGGAAGGTTAGAGCTGGGTGCATCACAAACCCGCTTTCTCCAAGAGAGAAAGCAGAAAGCATGAATAATGCATCGGGCTCGGGAGTCTCTGGGGACCCACACCCTAGGCCTTACCCCCCCACCCTGCTGGGCACCAGCTCTCCAGGCCCCAGTCAGTGCTCCTGGGACAGCGCTGCAGACAGTGCGTTGTGCTTCCTCGCAGGCAGGAGCCAAATGAGACTGGTATTAATATATTGCTTTGCCTGCGTGAAGCCTGTGGCCTCTGTGGCTGTCCCTGCATGGTTTCTCAGGTGCCTCCTCTGGCTGCCTTGTCGGGCGGCCCCTCCCCAACTTACAGCTTTTGGGGACTGACCCTCCAGGGTGAAATGTCAGCCCAACATGGCCTCGGGGAGGGAGGACTCTGGCTCTCCAATCCTGTTGCACAGGACCAAAATGTCTTTGTTGGAAAACAGGGTTTCCAAACACTTAAGCTGCCAACCCCACCCTAAGTAACCCCCTCGAGAGGGATCGAGATGTTTGTTGGATCTAGGGGCTTCTTCATTGGCCTCTGGTACAATAAGGGACGGTCACCTCCGCTTCTTAATGGCAACATGTTCAGCTTCCTGCAAAGCCACATGCATCTGTGTGGGCTGAAGATAAGCCAGGAGGTCTGAGCCCTGGCCACACAGTGGCACAGCCCCGATTACCCAGTGAATCGCAGAGGAGGGACTGTGTGTGGGATGTCTTGAGGTCTCTCCAGGCCCCAGGGCACTGTGTTCCGGAAAGGCAGGAGTGCGATGTCTTACTTGTTATTCACATCTCTTGACAGTTTCAATCCCATCATAAACAGCTCATAAATACTGGAGGAATAAATCAGACGGTAATATTGAGAATCTTGAAAATCAGACAGTAGGCACCCACCCAAGGCCAGACTGAAAGACAATTTCTTTGAATGTATTTTTATTAAGTCCAGAGATAATACGGCATTCAAAGATTGCTGAGAACCGGGCTTTTAAGTGCATGCCCCCCAAATAGATGCAGTTCTGCTTTGGGGAGCAAATGACCTATGTTGCAGTTTATCAGTGTTGGGGAGTACTAGAAAGACAAAGGAAGGTGGCTGGTTAACTTTTGTGCACATGTTCTGTGGATTAGCAACATAATGTCAGTGAATGTTGGTGTGACGTCAGCGTGAAATCATCCATAGAAGTAGGAAGTGTGTGTGTCACACGCGGCAAGCTGCTCAAGGCAGCAGGTGGCGGTCACTATTTATAAAGAGGCTACCAGAGGTGGGGCAAACAGAAATTATGGGGAAAAGGTCTGATGCATCAGGTACGATACAGAGTGGTGGGTGGGTGGGTGGATGGGCGGCAGGTGCGTCCATGCGGTCATTGCCCTCCCCGCCCTGCTCGCTCCCCTTCATCGACCCTCCGCAATTCCCTATGGCTATACACGAGGCAATATTCAGTGAGCAAGAGGAGACAATAAGTGCAGGGTCTTGGCACTAGGATGGGTTTCATTTCCTTTTCATTTCATACAAACATTTCCGTGATTCTGTCTTAAAGGTTTTTTTTTTAAATATTTATTTATTTATTTGTACAGAACTGGGGTACAGGCCAGAGATGCGGAGGGTGAGAGGATTCACCAGAGACAGAGTGGGGAGCAGAACAGGCAGAT
Source organism: Condylura cristata (assembly GCF_000260355.1). NCBI lineage: Eukaryota > Metazoa > Chordata > Mammalia > Eulipotyphla > Talpidae > Condylura > Condylura cristata. The sequence goes on along the minus strand of NW_004567110.1, from coordinate 3,219,733 downwards.
CGACGAAGCACACTGCTGAGGGGAGCAGCGGGCGGGTCAGGAGAGGTCTGCCGCGCCCTGTGGTCACCTCCGGGGCAGGCGGGGATCGAACTCATGTGGAAGTGGCTTTAGCTTCTCAGTGCAGTGCTTAAACCCGCTGCGCCACCAGGGAGGGCCCTGTCTTAAAGTTTTACTCTAGCGATGATCCTGGAGTTGGGTGTTGTTATTAGCCTAAACTACGAGGGGAAACCTAGTTTACTGCGTGATTCTGAACTCCCCGGTGAGCTCTGACTCTGTCCACTCGAGGAAACAAAGACAGCAACCTATGGGCGCTAAGACCCCAGGCCTGGTCTCACAGGAGTAGCCGGATGGGGCGTGTCTGGTGGCCCCCGGGCTGAAAGCTGCTCTCCCTCTGTCTCCCCTCCCCTCCTCTCCCTCTCCTCTCCCCGCTCCTTTTGAGCTCAGAACAGACAGAGGTGAAGAAGAGGCAGTGTGGATGTCTAGAAGAGCAGGTGACAGGCAGGAGGAATAGAAAATCAAAGAAACAAACATCTGGCAGTGGACGTGCACCTGGGGCGTCAAGGACAGTGAAGACACCCGCACAGCCGGTCAATGAGTGAGGAAGACTGAGACATGAGACAAGACAGGGGCAGATGTCAAGGTCAGGGGGCCCCAAGACACTGTCCCAGCTGGAGGGATTCTGCACGGTTGGCAATACTCGGAGAGCGCGTTTGACCTTCATGTCTTCCTGGATCCACCACAAGAGCTGCAGTGGTTTTGTTTTTGGTGACTCCCAAAACTCCCTCTCCCCCAGGATGCTAAGTCCGCCGTGTCGTGGGCGCCTCGTCCATCCCTGATTTTGTTCCTTGGCCACGGCCTGGACTGTGTAAGGAAGTGGGGCAGAGGATTCTTATCATGTAATTACATTTTAAAAGTGGAGTAATAGCAGCTACTTTTATTAGCATTCACAATTAGCAGACCTCTTAACTCGGGCTGTGATAAAGAAATTCCTTGTAATGATTCTGTAATGGCACTTTTACATACCTGTCCTATTAACATGAATAATGGTCTGCGTGTCAGGGAAGCTGGTGAAGGCACTCTTTATTGTAAAGGGGGAAAAAAAAACACAGGAGGGAAGAAAATAATTTGGCAGAGTCATGTAAACACCGCCTGTGGCCCTCAGTGCTTCTATTCCCCGAATTGTCTTGATTGAAAATACATTCTTGAGAGTAGTAGCCAAGTCGTATGCTTAGAATCTCAAAATGTTAAAGTTGAAAAGGATCATAGAAATCACGTCCACAGCTAGAAATTCAGAAGCCCCGAGGCTAAGCAGGTGATATAATGCATGCGCATGCTGGCAGGGTGGGGTGAGCCCCTGGGAAACACAACCAAGCCAGAAGAAATGGCTACTCACCCAGGGCGAGGTTGGCACCGTGCTGGTGGGAACTGGACGGGACGTCGCTCTGTGAAGTAAATCCGAAGGAGAAGATGAAGACTGCAGGCAACGCATGTGGTGCACGTGGAGGACACACAGGAGTCAGACAAATGTTAAGGCGAGGGCATCTAGGGCAGAAGAGGAGGGTGAGGGCACGGAGGGAGAGAGCGCCGAGGGCCGTGGGGGAGGACTGTGGAGGTTGAGGGCTGTGGGGAGGACCGTGGAGAGGGACCTAGGGGGTGACCGTGGGGGAGGACTGTGGGGAGGAACCTTGAGGTAACCGTGGGGGAGGACT
>NW_004567110.1:3192633-3217693 GCF_000260355.1 Condylura cristata | reverse complement strand
GAGGACCATGGGGAGGGACCTTGGGGGTGACCGTGGGGGAGGACCATGGGGAGGGACCTTGGGAGTGACCGTGGGGGAGGACCATGGGGAGGGACCGTGGGGGTGACCATGGGGGAGGACCATGGGGAGGGACCGTGGGGGTGACCATGGGGGAGGACAGTGTTTTCTCTTGTGGTGGGAGAATGATGAGCACCTGAAGGAGAGCTCTATTCTTCAAAACTTTAACAACCATATAAAGCAGCAGCACATCATTAAAAAATAAATAAAATGGTTGTCGTGGTGGGAAGAAGGCCCAACACCGCCTTCTTCCAGGTGCTGGAACTTCCCAAGATGCCTTCTTTTTAAAGCCACTTCTATAAATCTCTCGCTGGCATAGTGCTGCACCTTGACTGGGTCCACACTGACACCCCTACTAACCAGCACACCCAACGTACTGACCAGACTAGCAGAGGGAAGAAGATTGTGGGCCCAATCTACCGATTTGCAACTGACTTAGCCCAGTGGAGAGCAACTGAGTCCTAACAACAGGAGACCCTCTGGCTCCCAGTGGCACTCCAATGAGTCAGTGGTGAAGTAATTAGATTGGGGTGGGCGGTGGTCTCTGCTAGCTCCCAGTGTAGAATGATATCTACACAAGAAGAACTATCCCAGCTAATGCTTACGTAGTCAAGAAATTCTGTCAGATTATTCTAGTCCAAGACTTGTTGCCCCCAGACAGAGCGGACAGAGCGGACATCCCTTTGCCCGGGGCAAGCAGATGCGGAGGGGCAGGGGATGTGCTGTGCGTGCTCCCTCCCGCCTGGGCTCTGTGCAAGCAGGAAGATGGTGCAGGTGTTTCTTTACATTCTCTTCATGTGGGGCCACCTGTAGGTGCGTGCAGGGAAGTCGGGCGGGGCCCACACGGTGCCGGGCGTCCTTGCTGCCCAGAGCTGGGGGCTTCAGTGTAGGGACAAAGCAACTTAGTGCTGGAGCCTCCACTCTGTCCAGCCGCAGAGACACTGATGCTCGCTCAAGTCTACGTTGCAGTCCACGGCCAGACCATCGGGCCGCAGCCAAGCTCTCGCGCCTGGCGGTTAGCTCTGGCTGTGCATGGATTATGAGTGTGGAGCTCAGAGAGTGAAATGTCTGAAAAGAATCTGTGAATATAAGATTTTTCCCCCTTGATACCAAGTGGTGAAATGTCTCCACACCGCCGTGAGCCCAGGAGAGACAAGAAGATGAAGCAAAGGAGGGGATGAGGACCATGGCCCCGGGAGACCACTGAAGTAGCAGGGGTGGCCAGAGCCAGGGGCAGCACTGGGCTGGGAGGCCAGGCCAGGGCAGCTCTCTGAGGGCCCGGTCCCTGGGTCCCCTCCCCTCACCACAGGGGGCTCCTCATCCGTCCTCAGCACACAGCCTGCTTTAGCTGGTCCTGCGTCCGTGTTTTATTTGACCTAAGTTCATGTTGCTCCATCCTCTTGGGGTGAGCGGCTTCTCCTTCTCTTAGCAGGCAGGCTGCGAAGAGCCTGCTGGGTCGGTCTGGCCTCAAGCAGCAGCTGGGCAGCAGACCAGGTGGCTCTTAAACTGGCCTGCGTGGGCAGGTCCACCCCTCAACTAGACGATGTGGCCCCGGGAGGAGACCAGGGCTTGCTTGGGAGACAGCCCATCCCCGTCGGGGGACATCAACTGGGCAGTTGCCCTCTGCTCTAGAGCAAGAGCAACCTGTGGCCTTGACAAAGCAAGACGGGTCTAGCACTCCCTCAGAGCCCGCCTCCATGGCACCCCTTCTCTGCAAGCTCCCTCTCTGCACGCTCCCTCTTCTGTGCTTGGGGAGTGGAAAGAATGAATCTCCCGGGAAGGCCTGGGGAGGGTGCAGCTTCACCCCAACTCCATGGCCTTGGGCAAGACTTCCAGTCTCCAGAAAGTGTGTGAGGTCTTAGATGCCTGATGCCCTTATCTTGTAAACTAGGGGATGGGCGGGGTGCCTGCAACTTGCTTTGCATCATTACAGTAAATGTTACTCTCAGCCCTGTTTTCCTGCTTGCCCCCCCTCCTGCTGGGCCGGATTGCTGTGTTGAAGTCCTTCTGGAAGGTGTGCACTGCGCTCTGTATTTCCAAGCCTACCACTTTCCTTCTCCCTCCCTCAGGTTTGGATGACCTTTTGCTATCCCTTAAGCTTTTATTTTGAGTAACTTGGTGTTTGCCCTGCTGCACGACCACGCCTCCTGCCTCTGCTCGGGTTTGGCCTCTTGCCCCTGAGGGGCGGCTGCCAGAGCACTCAGCACCTGAGCTGTGTCCTGCGGAGCTCCTTCACCACCATCCGCTGCCTCTTTCCTTCCCAGCGCCTGTCCTTTCCTCTTTACCTTTTTTAAAGATTAATTTATTGATGCACACAAGACCTGGGGTGCAGGCCAGAAGTACAAAGATTGAGAGGACGCCCCAGAGACAGAGTGGGGAGCAGAAAAGGTGGATGGACTGAAACACACTGCTGAGGGAAGCAGCCGGGAGACAGGAGAGGTCTGCTGCGACCCGTGGGTCACCCCCAGGCCGGGGATCGAACTGGAGCTGCAGTGGCTGCAGACAGCTTGATAGTGCTGAGGCGCAAACCCCTGCGCCCCGAGGGAGCCCCCCTTTCTTTTTAGTTCTAGCTTGCCTGTGTGCCTTCCACATGCTGTCCTTGCTTCTCACTCCCTCTGGGCCATCCTCCCCAGCACTGCCAGCCTGTCTCGCCTCTGCCATGATCACCCTCTTGTCCTACACCCTACACCCTGTTCTCCCTTCCTTTGCCATCACCATCTTCCTCTGCCCTCTGTTTTTCTCAGTCTCCCTCCTTCTCTCCGCCTTAAGCTGGTCCCCTGAACATGCGCTGTGGCGCTGAGCCTCACAGCGGAGCAGCGGGGCTGCGTTGCTTGGACAGGCACATGGCGAGTCCCTTTGGTTCGCACTGACCTTGGCTCCCTTTGAATGATCTTGCAGCCGCTGTTCCGTTTGCCTGAGTCAGGTCCCTTGGTCCAGGGCCCTGCTCCACGCCGCTGCTTCCCAGCGCCTTTCATATTTCACACACCGTGAATGTCATGCCCGGGAGCTCACCATCTTTCACTGCACTGTAGCAGGTGACACTAATGGAATTTGTCACAAAAGGAAGCCAACCTAACAACAGGTAACTGTGGAATTAATAGCAAAAGGTCACACAAGCTTGAGGGAGAAAGAAGAAAAGTTTGGAAATGCAGAATGCGAGTACTCACGGCCTAGGCGGGGGTGCGGACTTAGCAGTCAATCCCAGCCCCACAGTGTGCGGCGGGCCAACGCCCGGAGATAAGGGCCCAGCCCAGAACTCCGCATGGTGCCCAGTGGCGTGAGAGACCCACAGCCTCACTGCCGCGTCTGAGCAGGACGGTGTGCGGCACAGGTGACCTGCATGTGGTCCCAGGTAGAGGTCCGTAGGCGGAAACAGTGATCAGTTGTAGAATTCCGGCTTCCAATTCTCCGGAAACAAGTGAATGAACTGAGAAGGCAGAGCGGGAGTCTCCTGGGTGAGTGGAGACCGCCAGGGGCTTTCTGGAGGAGGGGACTTTAGGCGGAAAGGCCTGCGGTGGAAACGACACCAGGAGGGAGCTTGTGTATTTTCCCTGTGGATGAAGACGCTGGCTGGCGATGCTGAGTCAGCGACTTTAACTTCCCCGAACCGACAGAGCCGAGCCAGGGCCGAGGGCAGGGCGGCTGGACCTCAGGCCCAAGCGCAGTTCTGCACTGAAGCTCTGGGGCAGTGAGGGAGCGCCGGCGGCCACGCCCGGGCTCGCCCTGCTCTGTCTGTGATCCCACCACAGCCCTGCAGAAGACGGGGTTATTTATGTTTGATTTTGAAGATTTCATTTGACTACTTATTTGTTCATTTTGGGGAGAAGCCACCAGACAGGATGTATAGTTTGAGGATCTCTTTTATTGTGTTGTCTAATTGTCTATATCATGTGGTGTTAAAATGCCTTTATAGGGAAGGCCGTGGACTGTCATCAAGAGAGCTAGTGAGGGTCTTGGAAAATGATGAGGAATTGTCACCTTATCAATAATGCAAATCTTTGGCTGGGCTCAGTTTTCATGTGCTATCAATAATGCCTCCAAGTATTCACCACCAAGGGACAACTGAAGTCTAGACTCCAGTGTGTGTGTGCCGGGGTCATGAGACCACCATGACTAATAGCGTATGAGGGGTCAGGGAAGGTGGGGGGGAATCTTGGAGGGGAGGGTTGGGACACTACTCTGGGGTCAGTTCCTAGTCACAGCTGCCCACTGGGGGCGGGGGGAGAGGGGTTATGCAGAGAAGGCCAGTTGAGAAAATCGCTTTAATCTCTGACTCCACATTCAACATCAAGCCTGAATTTAGTGGGACCATCCACATTATGTGTGTAATATGGGGATTCATGTGTTCTAGAGCAGAAAAAAATATCAATATTTTCACTTCCGGTTCTCTTTTTCCTGATTCTACCAATTTCTATGTTCGGGTTATAATGGTCAAAGAGAAGTCAACAAGGTCAGTCCTCTTACTGCACCGCCCTTTTGCAAAAGGGGAGTTGACACCAGGATTGCAAGCCACATGCTGTATAGTGGCAAACATAGTTTAAACCCCTAGGTATGTCAGGAGCCCCAATGTCCCGAAAGCCTGTTCTCGGCCAATTAGGTATTCCCCTAATTCGTGGAAAAATCAGCTAGAATGTCAAGGTCACCAAGTCTCTGACTTGCGGCTGGCCCAGGGGCTCTGTCATGCTTTCCTTCGACTTGAATTCAGAGTGTTTTGCAATGTGCATCGAAGAGGCGTATTCTCCGGGTCAGCCCTCGACTTTTCTCAATGATCTTCCTGATGAAAGGGACCAGACGCAGTGGGGGTCAAGGGTACCATCCACCTGTGATTCCATAGGTGCTGGGGGATGTAGTGGGAAAGCATGATCAGCCACTCCCCAGGCAAGTGGACTGCTAGATGGATGACAGCGGCTGTCACCAAATTAGGATTTGATCAGTTGTGACACTGAAGAAACAGTATGACAGCCACTCTGGATTGCACTGAGCAAATGGAATTTAAATTGTTAAGACTTTTTTTTTATCCCTTATCTACAAAAGATTGACCTGCTCCAGCAGATAGGTATTGATTGGGAGGTCATCAGGATTATGGGTCTCTAGACTGTGTTCCTGTTTGTCTGTTTTACAGGGAAACAGAGAAAAAGAAAAATCCACCTCAGTGAATAATATCCATTGATGATGGTAAATCTATGCGAGGCTGTCCCTTTATCCTTAGTTAATGCATGAGTGGCCCCAATCTAAGTCTGTGATTTCCCAGGGGAGAGGAGCATGGATGCTCACTTGCACAGCATACGGTGTCTAAGCTATGTGGATACCGGATACCACCTGAGCGAATGGCCTCAGTTGACCAAATCTAATGAAGCTGTTGGGAATGAAGGCCTTGATCCAATAGGACTCAGCCATGGCTGGTCTGAGTCTTTCAAGCTAATTCTGCTTTATATTCGGGTAGCTCTGGCCTTATTCACACTTGCCTTGGGAAACTTTTAGGTGTGCACATGCCTGGAGAAGGACTCAGTTCCCATCAGTGCTAAATTGGTCCTTGATGACCTGACTTCAAGGGTAATCAAGCCTACAGGCCTTAGTCCCATGACTGACAGTCCTAATGGGCTCTTTGTGTCCTGGGCTAACTTGAACTGCTCTCCCCACACAAAATCAAGGAGACATTGCCACCCTAAGTCTCAATTAATGTCTCAACCAAGTCTCTCGTGCTGGCAGGCCCTTCACTCAGCACATTCTAGCCATTAGATGCATCAGCCTCAACCCGTCAGTCATATTCCATGGATTAGGAAGATCCATTCAGTCAGTTTAAGATTCAGCTTCACGGTGGATCAGCAGTCTCAAGAAAAACCTTTTTATTCCAGAAACAATAATAAACATGCATAATCAGATGTCCTGGGCACATGTGTTTGCAAAGACCTTTTTTTTTTTTTTCTGGTTTTATTTGTAATGAATCTTGAATCCACCGGGGTTACAACCTCAGGATGTTTGCATGTAGGGTTAGAATTATCCTTACCTCTTCATCTTCAGAGAGAACTGTCAGCCTGGAGACCCAGGAAAGATTTAGTGTTGCACTTCAAGTCGGAAAGCATTATGCTGACAGAGTAATCTTTTGTGGGAAGTCAGGATAAAGTTTTTGTCCTGTTTAGATCTTCAACTGGTTAGGTGGAAAGGGCATTCAGAGCCCACCGATTTAAATGTCAACTCTATCCAAAATTCCTTCACAGAAATTTTCATAAGGATTTTTGTCTTGTCTGGGCACCACTGTTGAATCTAGTTGACACATAAAATTCACCATCAGATTGTCTAAACATAAAGGATTTAAATTCGGAAACTCTGTCCATGCTTTCTGTGACAGATGGTTATCCAGTCAAATACGGCATGTGGTGGGCACCCAACCGGAGGCTTTTCATTGAGGCTAAACAGCCCCTGCTAAACTATGCCCCTGCCTTCACTGCGGGGTTCTAAAAACTCCCTCCAGCAAAATGGCATCAATTTCCGAGCTTAGAGCAGCTCACCCACAATATGGCTGCTTTTCAGCATTCCTGCTGAGTGTGAAGACACCAGTGAAGTATCTTTCCAAATATGAAGGTTCGAAGTGGAAACAGGGGCTATTTCTGCTCCTGCTTCTTGCGAACATTCGCTGAGCCTTGTGTTAGTGATGAAATTTGCTTGAACTTTTGATTTTACAGCTATCATTACTTAAGAACAAAATACTTTTCCCACATAGTTTATTTGAAGATCGAGTGAGTGAATATGTCTGAAGGCACTTTGGAAATTCCACAACGTACTTCCCAAATGAAATATGTTAAGCATCTCATGTGAAAATGTACTAAAATCTGCTTCAGCCACTAAATGGTGAGTTCCTGAAATTCAGGAGCCTTGGAATCAATACGTTTCCGACACTTAGAGAATAATCTAAGGATTCATTTCATCTATTGTTGACTCATTCAACTGGAGCTTCTTGTGTCGTAAGTAAGGCAGCTGCTTTGAGCAGCCAATGAGAGTATTACATCTGTGAATGCGATCAGAAATACTTTCTAAGACTTTGAAAGACAATAGGTGAAAAGAAATTTAGGTTTTATGATCAAGGCATGTACTTCCTTTAGCGTTAAGTCTTTCTGTTTTCTGATGCTTGAATCCACTCTCCTCAATCACCCGGGGATACCTGATGAAAAAGCAGCACTAACTTCATGATGTTGGGGCCACTGTCAACATCCAGGTATCTCTGTTGTTTGTCTCGAAGCCACTAGGTGCCCGGCCCGAGAAAACTGAACTATCCCCTGCCGCCAGCCTTTGCCCCAACTACTCACCATGGATTCTGCACCACTTACAGTTCTGTTGTCTGTATTTCACTCTCAATTATCTGTTCTAGTAATTTGTCAATATATTAAGTAATGAGGAGGTTGATGTTTCTATTGTGCGTCCTATTTGAGATGTCAACACCTTTGCCCTATGGTCAGAATATGCTCCCCTGGGTAATTGTGATGGTAGGAAAACCGATAGGCGTCGATATTTTCATTTCCTCTTTACTGTTGTGACTGCATGCATTATTCCTGTGTGTATCAGGAATGGTCCAAGCGCTATTCCATTTATTCCAACCTAACAATCTAAGACCAGATAACTGGGATGCTCTTATCTGCATCATCTTTTTTTTTTCTAGGTAAAGAATTCAGAAAGTTTAAGCCATCTTTATGGGGTTATAACTGCTGGATTATAAAGGGAGATGACCTGACCTGTGTGAATCCCAAACTGGGGATACTCCCTGGTCTGTTTGTAACTACTCATCGTCTTTGCTTCTGAGGACTCACCCCTGCGGTTTGGACAGGCTGTTACTCTGAACAGGTCTTCAAATCACTGTCCGGCCCCTCCCTGATGGTGCGACTAGTTAAAGAGCAGCACTACAGAGCTGGCCACGGCCACTTCAGTGCACATTCGATCTCTGGCCAGGGAGTGACCCCAGTGTGCAGCAGACCCCTCCTGTCTCCCCGCTGCTCCCCTCAGCCATGGACTGTGTCAGTCTGCCTGATCTGCTCCCCACTCTGTCTCTGGTGAATCCTCTCACTGCCCCTGCACCTCTGGCCTGCACCCAGTTCTGTGTGTATAAATACATTCATAAATAAATTTATGCATGTTATCCTGCCTCTCCATTGGCATCCAGGAAGTTTGGATAAAAATACTTATTTTTAAAAATAAGTCTTAAAAAAAAAACCCACAAATCATTGACCAAGCAAGGACAGAGTCGTTGGCGTGAGACAGGTTGCCAGACTCTGGCCCTTCGCCTGTGTTCACAGTGGGCTTGTTTATCCCAACTTGGAGCGACGGGACAACTGCAGATCTTGGAAAACACTTCTATCAGAAAGGGAATATGTTTGAGGATAAAATCACTGAGAAGCATGACTCCACTCCATCATAACTCCCATCTCAGAGCTGAATTTGATAGGAAACATTTGATTTTTAATGTAAATGAATGTGAATCACTTGATGAAAGCCACCTGCCCCTGCTATTTTTAGGTCAGGACTCTGTGTCCATATTACCTTTTAATTCAAACATTCTTGTGGCCTTATATCCCTCATTTGTTTTTCCCTTTCCCAAGTCGATCCAGACTTCCTGGGTGCCAAGGAAAAGGCAGAATAATAAGCATGAAAAGTGGGCTAGAGGAGAGGGGAGCATGCAGCCATCAGATGGAGCCTTTGGCCGGCAAAGTATTTGTATCAGCAAATGAAAATCCTGTTCAGGAGCCAATAACTGTAACTCATAAATGTTTAATCCACAAGGAGGAAAACAAATCTGATTTGAATTGGGAAGGAAATTCTTTTGCCAAGCACAGCAATCTCTAGACATTTGTAGATAAATTCCGGCAAGTTCAAATTTTCCTAAATTCCCCATACAATTTATAAAGTATTTTAATGTAATGATAGTATTGCTTTTTCACCAAACTCCACAAGTTGACCTGCTTTCTAATGCAAGCTACATCTCTGGTCAGCGTGTGTCTCTGGAGAAGACACAGACTCGCTGGGCTCAGATGTCCAGGTGATTCAAATTTACGTTCAAAAGCTTGGACATGGGGCGGCAGGTGGCAAACTTAATCTGCAAAAGGCAGGTAAATAGCTCAGATTTTTCAGGCCTTTGTCTCTATCACGTCTGCTGGACTTTGCAGCATGAAGCATTGAAGCATGAAAGCAGCCACAGCTAACATGTAAACAAATAAGTGTGGTTAGGTTGCAATAAAACTTTATTTAATGATGCTGAATTGTGAATTTTTTATAATTTTCATTTGTCATGAAAATTGTTCTTTTCTCACTTTTATTTTAGTGTAGCTTAAAGTTAGAAATATGTAAAACTATAACAAAATTACAAATGAAAGATACAAATGTTTTAAGAAAATATTTTTAGCATGAGATCTAAAAACTGTATGTCTGGTTTGATTGGTTCAATTTCTAAAATTTAGTAGAAGTAATGGTAAGTCCTACTCTAACTATATATATGTTACCAACCTACAAAAAGTATTCTATTGTCATTAAGAAGACAGCTATGGAAATTAATCTCAAAGTCATCTTTATATTATAAGAATATGATTTTCTTTATGTTTTAGATAAGAAATTGCCATAGATCATAATGTACAATCAGAAAATAAGCATGATGCTTGCGTTTTAGTTTTGATTGCTAATTCTCTTATGGTAGAGTGTTTATGTAAGCTGTGTACTACACAGTAGGTATATACTTAATTAACAAATCTCAACCAAGGTGAATATATTTGTACAATTTTGTATTCTGAGAGATACTCAGTTGTGTCCAAGGAAATTTTTTTCTTTTCAACTATTAGGGAGAACAAATTCTAAATTTCTTGATTAGAAAAAATATCTGAATCTCAGGTGGTTCAAATTTAATTTCTATTTACTCCATTCCCTCCCTTAGCATGAGAACATAATATATAATACAGAAGTACAACTGTAATTTCATTGCATATACAAAACACAATTTCTCATCGATTCTAAGTTTCCATTTGATAGATGAAAATCTCATTGATTTTTCATTCCTACCTCACTATCCCACTGCTCTCCCACAGCAGAGCATGAATAGACACACAGATCGCTGTAATGAGGAGGTGTCAATGTGCCAGGAGGCAGGGAAGCCCCTGGGCTTGTGCCCACTGTCCATCTGTCCGTTCACCCGAGTCTCCCAAGCGCCAGTGAATGCCAAGCTGGGTCTGGCCCTCACAAAGTAGACACAGTCTACGCAAGCTCCCAACAATTTTGTTTGGAGAATGAGGAAACAAAGATACTAATTCGGGGGTTCCAGTCCTCAGGTGGGTGTCAGCACTCGACCTTGCATTTATGGGACTTCGGGGCTCTCACACCAGGCGCCGCCTCCGTCGTCAGGGAAGTTTACCTTCCTCCGTGAAGTGTCCTGCACAGCCTCCGCCACTGCAGCTGTGGATTTTCACTACAGCAATGGTAGCAAAGGTCCCCACCATGCCTGGAAAGCACCCCACTTTCTGATTATTTTGTGGCTGGTCGCTTTGTTTCAGAAATGTGTCTACAGTGGCGAGTGCTGGGGGTGTTTGAAATGAGCTGGAAGTAGATTTTTATTTGTTTGAAATTATTTCACCAGCCTTCCTTGACATTTGCTGTTAATTATTCACTGGGAAATGGAGGAATATGTCAACACAACATTTGTCACTGGTTATTTAGAGGCACAGGTTGACAGATCTTGGCAGAATCCTTGAAAGATGTATCTGTCAAGATTGCTTTTTAGCCTCTGTATTTACTTTATATTCTTAAGCCTGGAAAATAAAATCTTCAGCAAGTGAAGCCATGAAATAGCTACTCACAACAGAGACAAATATTGTGGACATGGAGAGCGGTCCTGGGTCCCCTGTGGGTAAAGTAGACAAGCCTGATTTGGTATCTCCTGTGCAGCTCAGGAAAGAATCGGCCCACGGGGAGTGAAAGTGGTGCTTTTAGGTCTGATTAGGGTCAGTAGGTGAAGGGAGTAATTGCATGTTGTTTTCCACTACCCCCCAAATGGCCGCAGGACTTAAGCGGCTCTCACACCAGACAGCGCCGCCTCCGTTGTCAGGGAAATAACTTCCTTCGTGAAGTGTCCTGCACAGCTTCCGCCACTGCAGCTGTGGATTTTCACTACAGTGATGGTGAGAAAGGCCCCACCATGCCTGGAAGGTTCCCCCCTTTCTCATAAATTTGTAGCTAGTTGCTTTGTTTCAGAAATGTGTTTATAGTGGAGAGCGCTGGGGGTGTTTGAAATCAGCTGGAAGTAATTTTTACTTGCTCCCTTTCAAGTCTGAAGAGCGTTAGGTGAAGGGACTCATTACAGGCTGCTTCCCACCACCCCCATCATGGCCGCGGTAGGCTGCACACAACTCGTCTTACTCCAAAGGACAGGGTAAACACATTTTTAAGTTCTAGAAACACAAGTATGACCTTTTCCTGAACTACTTCTGTAAGCAATGTGGTTAAATCCAGATGCCTGTGGTTTAACAGAACGAGATAATTAGAGGAAAATTAGTCTAAATAGTAACTGAGGAATTTTGTGATAAAGGCAAATGGCAAACTCTGTCCCCTGAGAGAACGTGGGGTCACGGGATGTGTACGGAGAGGCTGGCAAATACCCTTGAATTACGACGCTCTTATGCACATAGAAAAGTGACCACAGGTTGGGTGAGCCCATCGGAAACACATTTTATTCATTAAATAGAAATTAGAACGCTCTCTCTGTGCACAAATAAAGTGTGACCAGTGCAACTGAGATATAAAATCGTTAGTTTTATTTCATTTAAAGTAATTTCCATCTTACTGTGGGTAGTCACAGATGAAAGGGACTATGGTCTGGGACCAGGCAGGTGGAGTCGCACACTCCGAGTATGTAATTCTCATCATCTTATCTGGAAGAAGCGAGAACCAAGAAGTGGCATCATATGACCAGAGTTGGCCACAACTTTTTACCATGTTCTTTGTTCCCTGGAACTCCCAGTTCCATTTCTTACAGCGATACGTCCCGTGGGGCGTGACACCATGGATGCCTAAAGAAGCATTTGGAGATCTTGCTTAGTAAGCAGATTCTGTCAGAAATTAATCTGAGGGAGGGTCTTCGTCCAGGAGGACCTTGCATTTCCTCCCTTCCTCTCCCTCCTCCCAGAATGAGCCTGACACGATTGCTAATCTCCCCCATTTGTAGACGTAGAAAGAAGATTTGGATAAAGAGCTGAGCTTTGCACTTAGAGCTAGGACATCTAGATTCGAACCCTCTAGTTGCCATTTGAACATATCAATATGGATCAGAAACTGTATTTGGAAATGGGGCAATAATTCGTATCTGAATCAAAAATGCCCCGTAACAGGCACAATGATGTGGAAAAGAGTTGATGTTCTCCCTCATTATAGCAATTAATGAAAACAAGCCCTAAACTAAAAATCTATTGCTCTAAATTAAACTTTGTGTCAACACAAGAGTTGAGCTAGAAAAAAAAATCCATCAATTCCAATATTTAAGCAGAAATAATGATACCCATAGAAATACCATCTCTTCTTCAGCTTCCAGTCTTTCGTGGCCAATAGCCACTGACCTGGCACACAGGTCAGACCCCTGTCAGGAGGCTGCAGATGTTTGAAGACTGCGAAGCCAGCCACGCCCATGGTGGCCCACAAGCACCTCTCAGTGTGCAGATGCTCAATCTCTTCAAAAAAAAAAAAAAAAACATTTGAGGTGGAAATGTCGCTCTCAGCAGATGATGCTGACTGACAAGAGACATAGCTGCCGTAAGTTGTGGATTTCATTACTTACTGTAGACGTTAACTTTTATTATAAATGCACCACTTATTTCATGTAGACAGTACTACATAGTTCAAAGGAAAGAAGTTCAGTAAGAATTGGTTCTTTTTTTTCTTTCCTTGAATCTGCTAAGCACCAGATATCCCTAAGTGCTGCAGGTACAGTCTTAGGTAGTATGTGTCACTGTCTTTAAAAAATTGCTATTGCAATGGAGAGAGTCCCACTACAACATATTGAGATTTGCATGCAGGGCATCTGGAAGTTTCAAGAACGTCAAGAAATGGGAAAAGAGCTGCAGGGAGAGGCTTTCCAAAGAATTGCAACTCTTCAGCATGTTTCCAGGGGAAGGAGAACCTTGCTGTCTACATGGGGCATGGGGAGGGGGTGAAGCCAGAGCTTGCTGACGTGGGACAGGACTCACGGCGTGTCAGCGGGCAGCCTGCCCTGTGGTACAGAAACCGTGGGGTGCTAGGAAGGAGGCCTCCAGTGTGAGCATGGGAGCTGAGACGTTCTGCAGAAGGGCAGGGCCAGGAAATGGGGTGCTCAGCTTGAGTTCTAGAAGAGACACTGCGTCAGATCAAGAAGCCGTCTGAGCCAGGAAGAGAAGCACTAAGTGAGACATGACACAAGTCTGGTTCCCATTATGGCAACAGGAATGAAGGCTGGGGCTCATTCTAAAGCGCTAAGAGTTGGTGATACCGTAAACCTTGACGGGGTTTTTGAGAGGGAGAAGGAAGGAGGAGACTCAGCAAGCCAGTACCAAAGTGGTTCAAGGTAAGGGGTGCAGGAAAGGAACAGAGAGAAGCTTCTTCTTTCTCCTTTTTTTTCCTGTTGCTCTAGCCCATAAGTTGGGCTGAAGCCTTGGCGTGTGGTTCTCGTGGAGTGTCTCCCCATGCCCGAGTCAGCGAGGCCTTTCTCTTTCTGACCCTGCGAGCGCAGGCCAGGGAGAGACAGCTCAACTGGAGACGGGTTTGTGACAAGGTAGAAGACGCTGGAGTCACAGAAGTTGTCGTGTTCGCCCACGGAGGTTATCGATGAGCACGAAGGTGAAGGAGTGAATGGAAAACGGCTGCTTTGAGGACTTTGAGGGCCGGGGGGAGGAGGCAGGCAGTCTGGGGAGGACAGCGGGGGCAGTAGAACAGGCCGCCTGACAGGCGCCATTTCATTGACAGACTCGAAGCGGGGAGGGGGCTGGTGCTGACATGGTTTGTGTGTGTGTGTGTGGGGGGGGCTTACGGAAGGACTGGCTGCAGGTAGAAACAGGATGAAGACTATTCTGCAGTCTGTCCCCCTAAACCCACTTTATTTTATTGTTTTGCCCCACCAACCTTTTATTTGCTTTGGATAAATTGACTTAAGCCCCACTAACAATTGAAAGGGCCTGCGCTCATCACTCACGATATATGGGGCACTCACGAGGGACAAATAGTGTAGACGTAGGTCTTGCTTATTTTTCTTTTTTTTTATTTTAAGATTTATTTATCTATGTATCTATCTATCTATTTATTTATTTATTTATCTATGCATACAGAACGGGGGTACAGGCCAGAGGTGCAGGGGTGGTGAAAAGCTTCACCAGAGATGGAGCTGGAGCAGAACAGGCAGATCGACGAAGTCCACTGCTGAGGGGAGCAGTGGACAGGTCAGGAGGGGTCTGCCGCGCCATGTGATTACCTCCGGGGCGCGGGATCAACTCGCACTGAAGCGGCTGCAGCCAGCTTGCCTGCTGAGTCCCAACCCGCTGCGCCACCAGGGAGGGCCTGGCTTAGGTTATTTTTCATCCAGAGGTTTGTATGCAACTCTGTCATTTGCTCCATCTTCTGTCCTGAAAATAAACTCACCATGTCCTTCCTCCGCACTGTAAAACGAAGCCCCCAGACACAGCCGCGATGGGGCGGTCCTTTGAGGAAAACCGGCGTGGACACCTCTGTGGTGGAGAGGAGACGATGTCTTTCACGCGGGACCTTTATTCCTGGCTACAGTAATACTTACGTCATTGCTCTGGGAAGGAACTTTAGTGGTGAAGCCATCTCGGCGCCCTGACGGAGAGCGGGGTGTGTGGGTGTTCAGATGTCCCCAATGTCTCTGCTGAACCCAGACACGGCGAGACTCACTGAAAGAAAACACGGGTGTCTCTGCCTGCGGTTCTCTCGGTGACCCACTGCCACGGCCGCTGCCCTCCCAGTAGCATAGTGGAGTCTGCGCTGCTTGGGAGCCGGCTTCCAGGGCCAGCCTGGCCGCTTGGCAGGACCACGCCCCACCCACTTGGCCCACCTGGGTTGGCGGCCTGGCCTGGCCCGTCCCTGTCACCAGAAGTGGTGCAAACTACTGCATTTTCTGCAATAATATGCCATCATTAACCATCTGCCTTCTTCCCACCACTTTCCCCCCAGCAATTCGCCACCATTAATTTTTAGTACTCTTTGCTGAGACAGTTGGCGCCTAGCCAAATGTAATGAGGTTGAGAGTCGTCAGCTCAGGAATTGTCAGGGGAAGAATACAAAGGTAATAAAACACAGGTTTCTGTTTTACGCCTTCCCTTCACCCACGCAGGCGGCGCTCAATGCTGACCCCACCGAGTCTGGGTTCACAGGGTCGTGAGGACAGCGATGGCGACACCTCAACGCCAGGTCATGGTAGATGAAGCCTGGGGACATTAGTGATCATCAGTGAACATCATTAATTTTCACATCATATGTTACGGCTGCAAGGAGATGCATTATTCAGTTGAAGTGGAACAGGATTCATCCAGTTCTTGAAGTGGGACAAACTCTTCCCAAGACGCCTCAAAAACAAAGCATTAAAGAACACAGGATCCCTGCCTTCGAGGGGGGCTCAGTCCTACTGGAGTGAATGAAGCCTGATGCCAGGGGCCCTTCTCAGCTCAGAGGTTCTTGGGGGCTCTGGGGTGTTGCCTCCTGTTCTACAGCAAGATCCCTAGAGATTATTTTCAGGGGAACATGCCTTAAGCGTCGAACCCAGCAGCCTCGGGGCTCTGGTGACCCAACACTGTATCCATGGCGTTCGCATCTGAAGTTCTGAACTATCAGTTTTCTTTCACTGTAATTAATTAACTTAAATTTTACAATCTGATATTCATTAAGTCATTGGAAAACGTTTAATTCGGTTGATAGCACCTTGAGTACACGGACCTACGCGTGCAACTGCAATATTTATGAACTGTACAGGCAAATCAACTATCCCCCGTGAACACGTAGTGGCCTGAGCGAGTGGCCTAAAAATGGAAGGATCACATGCCTGGCTAATTTTGGCACACAGAGAAAGAATATACACTAACTCGTTATAAGTTTCTATTCCTCGCTTGTCTACAGGTAGAGTTTAGGTAGACTGGGCTATGTAAGTGCATTACCAACATTAATCGAGCTTTTATTTTGCTTTTCAAATCTACGGCTATTAGGCAAAAACTGATGACGTGTTTGATGCTGAGGTGGGACAGCATCAGATGGGTCCCGGTCTCCGTCCCTCAGGCGCAGGATGCCCAGGCCAACCCACCATACGGGCTCTGCCAGCGAGACGCCATCTCTTCCCCGCCGTTCACCATCCCCGGCACCTTCGCTCACGGGCGGAGAACAGCCCAGTGCAGAGGCTGGCGCTGGCTGAGGTGACACCTTCAGGCGGCACCTAGGCGGCCAGAGGCCTCACTCCGGACGCCGGTGGGGAGTCGTACAAGCCGAGTCCTCCTCTTTACACAGGCAGAGATGACACCCAGGCCAGTCGAACTCCCCATAACAATTACGTTAAAACAGTGACGACGCCAAGCCAAGGGATGCGGTGTCATATGGCGCTGGCCTCGAGTAGAGTGGCTTTTCGCGTCAAAATAATCGCCGAGGGCGGGAGCTATCCCCATTGGGGATGTGTAAGGAGGGCATCCTGCTGCGTAGTGCCCCCTGTTAGAACAGGTCCTGCTTACCAGAGTGGCGCTCACAGCTCGGTTCTCTGGCATGGACAGGACTGGTGCACCCTGTGAGAGGCATTGTGGAGGCCTTGCTGGCAGTGGTGGAGGGAGCTGGCCAACTGCCCTCACCCAGATCGCGAGGCAACACCCCCACCTAGTGGCTCTTTATCGAGTCTGCAGTCCCCGGCCAGTGCTCACACCCGGAGCGCTCAAGGGTCCTCCAGCTTCCTTTACAGGGCAGGTATACTCGCCCACCAGGTGAGTAAACACTGATGGAAGAGGAGAGCATGCGTCTGTGGCAGGTGACAACATCACAGCTTCGTAAAGAAACCATTTTGAGACTGATGTTGGGAAAACATCACTTCCAGGAAGAAGTTATCCTAGATTTCTGACTTTGGCAATGAAGAGTATGAAAGGAAATGTTGATTAAAATAGGTGATGCCTTTTCAACAGATTAAAACCCAAGTTGTTTCTGCATCAGACATTTACCCCCTTACTTGTAAGTAAAAATTGGCATTGATAAGGGAGAAATAACAAACATCAACTTTAAAAGTCAGTGAGTAGTATGAATTCATTAACCAGATGGATTCACGAGGGATTTGTTAGCAGGCAGACTGAGGGATACCTCCAGACTTGTATGCTCTGAAGAGGGTCTGCCATCCACCTTGAAAAGACAAATATTCCTCTTAGTATGAGAGAAGTTTACTGGGATTAGTGTGTATAGAAAAAAAAAAAAATGATGGTAGACGATAGCTTTGATCGTAGCAAACTGTAATACAGTAACAATAGAATGATAGTTGGGCTTCCTAGAATGGAAAGCCCAGAGGGCTTCTGGCCAGTTAGATACAAAATGTAGACTCTAGATATTTAATGGGAATATGCAAAGTTTTTCCAGATGTAGAAATAACAGCTTAGATCATATTCTTTCAGCGTGTTAAACTTTTATATTATTTAAAATTTTCAGTCTTTTTGGTACTGAGTTAGAACCCAAAGCCATAAAATCATGGAATGCCAGAATCTTAAAAAGCGTTTTGCAGTAAAACTAGTCTTGGAAAGCTCTGGAAAATAAATGACTCCTTTTCTGAGTGAGGGCTACAGAGTCGTGGTTGAGGAAGTTGCTTCAACCAGAAATGTTCACAAATAAATATCTCAGTCATTTTCTTGGGAAAATGGCCTATGTCTCTGGACCATTCTCCATATGATGGAGAAATTAGCGTTGGATTTTTTTCAATAGGAAAAGCCAGGCAAGTGGATCCATTGGCTTTGAAAATAGAGGAAAAGTGAGTACTCATGGGTATTACTATTATTTTTTAAGCTGGAAAAAGTGAGCACTTGGTAAGGACCCCCTCCGAAAGCAGTGACCTGGTGATCACACACATGGAAGTGACCTCTGAGTAAAAACTACCTCTCGTATAAAAGTTCACTGCACTGAATTTTTTTCTGTGACTCTTACCCTCAGTTTAGTCTCTGCCTGTAGTAAAGGAAGGAAATTCAAGGAACAAGAGAGCAAGCTGGTGTTGAGTTGCTGACATTGTACCAAGCATTTTATACATAGACTCCATTAATTTGATGACCTCAAGGCAAAGCAATTTCTATTTTTCAGTCCAGAATCAGATGTGCAGAGTAAGTTCAAAAGACAATAAATGCAGTGCCATAAAGACTGAACATTTTAAGTAATATAAAAGTTTAACATGCGGAAAGAATATTATTTAAACCGTTCTTTCTACATCTGGAAAAACTTCGGATAGTCCCATTGAATATGTAGTCTACATTTTGTATCTGACTGGCCAGAAACCCTCTGGGCTTCCCATTCTAGGGTACAGAAATGCCATCCTACATCTTTCTGAACCTCAAACATGAAGTAGTTTTCAAGATGCAAACTGCCTGTTGAACAATCTCTGCTCAGTGTCACGACTCCGCCTGCCATGGCAACGGCTGAGCCATTTCCAAGTGGCCGTTCTTTTTCTAGGTTCAGTTGTGAGATGTCTGCGGGCCGAAGTTCAGGACAGCTGCGCAGGGTACGTGCAGGGCTGTCCGCCATGACTGGCAGCTCGCGGCCGTTGCGAGGGAGAATGCCTCGCTCTGCTCTCTGACATCCTCCGGGTAAGTAACCAGCCCGAGGTGTGTTCTCCTCTGTCGGCTGTTCTTGCTGTTCCACTTAGCATTGGAGTCTTTGATGATTTCCCTCATTTTGTTCAAATCTGACAAAGTAATTCAAAATAAAATGCAATTAGGAATAATCTCCCTGTGAGGCGGTGCGGGGAGTCCAAAAATGGAGAAGGCAGTGAAGGTGTGGAAGCTTGAGCAAGCCGCCTGCTTTGCTGGTTTCCGTGTTCACAAGCCGTGGGGACGGAGTGGGGGCGCAGAGACGGTTCGTTTTCGCGAACAGGTGTCGGTCTGTCATGTTGAGCCCTCGGCCTTAGTCACAAGTAATTGGATTCCCCTACTACAGAAGAATTGGCATTTTTATGGTAATGAAGTTGAGTACAGGGATTCATTTGACATTAGAGGTGCTTTGCAAATATATTATGAAAATCTGCTTTAGAAGAGTTTATATTAGAGGACAGAGTCAGGGCTTAATTCTGGAAACACATGGAATGTCCAGAGGATGTGGCTCCGTCACCCTGAGTGCCTGAGAGGTGGCTCTTGTTTTAAATTCCAGATTTATTTGATGTTTCCTTTGTGTCTGCGGCATAGTAGAAAGCAACAAGCAACTTCAGAAACAACGAGAGCTCCGCGTAGCAAAAATAAGCCAAAGTAAAACTAGAATGTGAGTGGCGGCATCTGTTTGTGTTTTAAGCAAGTTCCCGTCACTCAGAGTACGAACACCAAGGCGCAGTCAAAGGTGGGAAGATGGAGAATGCATAAACGCTGTTGGATTGAAATACGTTATTTGCAGAAAGTCGCTATTTCCAGACAAAACACCTGGGCATGGGGCGGCGGCGGGGCGGCCCTGGGAGGAATGCCAGGAAGGCTGAGAGTGTTGCCAGGCCCTGATTCATTCACAGACTCCAATACGGGCTTGACTCTCATTTCTACAGAGGTCTTGAAGGACAGGTCAAATTTGGGTAGAAAGATACAGATGTGTTAGCTGAAAAAGGAGCTCCTTCAACACATCTGTGATGATCATCAGTGATCAAGTCTAAGTCACGGCCGAACGCCAGGTAGAGGGCACTCTGAAGGATTTTCAGGTAGTTTTGCTAGAGGCCTTCGGGTCAGCCAGGGGCAGATGCCGTTGAGAGTACAGAGAAAAGTCTAGTGGGGTGGGACCAGGAAGTGAAAGTCCGGCCAGCATCCACGTTTTACATTTTATAATTTTGCAATCCACAAATTCTAACTGATCATAACTAGATTATATTAAAAAAATAATTTGGGAGATTTTAAAGATCTTAAGTTTATCAGTCATTTTTTAAAAACACATATAGGGGTCTCCCTGGTGGCGCAGGGGTTAAAGTGTCCGTGCTATCAAGCTGTCACCAGCCACATAGGCCTGAGTTCAATCTCCAGCCAGAGAGTGACCCCAGGCACAGTAGATCCCTCCTGTCTCCCCCCTATTCCCCTCATCAGTGTGTTTCAGTAGATCCACCTGTTCTGCTCCCCACTCTGTCTCTGGTGAGTCCTCTCACACCTGCCTGCATCTCTGGCCTGTACCCCAGGTCTTGTATGCATGGATAAACAAATATATCTAACTCCGGCCCTCCCTGGTGGTACAACAGGTTAGGATGCAGCACTGCAAGCTGGTCATAGCTGCTTCAGTGCTGAGTTCCATCCTCAGCCCGGAGGTGACCACATGGCGTGACCCGCCTGCTGCTTCCCTCAGCAGTGCACTTTGTAGATATACCTGTTCTGCTCCCCGCTCTATCTCTGGTGAAGCCTCTCATAGCCCCTGCACCTCTGGCCTGTACTCCAGTTCTGTTTACATAAATAAATAAAACTTTAAAAATGCATCTAAGCATTTAGCATAGCAAATATTTCATAGAGTCCTCCAAGAAATCTGGACCAGCTTCCTGCCGTGTGCCAGGCAGGAAGCACATCCTCCAGGAAGCCACTGCTGTACAGAGCAGACGAGGAGAATATGGAACTCATAAAGCTGGGCTTCCAGCGTGGATTAGAATGCTGTGCTTTTGAGCGATCCTATTTGTTGATATTATGTGTTTATGAAACAAAGCCCTGGCTTAGTCCTGCCTCCTCCTGTGGATTCCAACTCACTCGTGCAGAAAAAAAAAAAAAAAGAAAAGAAAAGCATTTCCCCAATGTGTTCAAGGCAAGCCTGAGCATTTCATATAAACAGCACAGTTTTCCGGGGCCAGCATCACAGCTGGAGAATGTTCCAGGACTCAGCAGCAGGCCCCCTCTTGGGGACCGGCCTCCTGGGGTGGAGAGGCGTCCTGGCGGGGACAGCAGTGTGGTCAGCACGTCCAGCTGGTGAACCTGAGGGCCGTGTCTAGGCCTTTGGCACCCGAGGCTTCATGTAGTTTATTTTGTCCAGTTCTTTTATTAAAATTAATTTTAGGGTTTGCTAAAAGCAATTTTGAGGCTAATTAAAAAGTTAATAAATAACCATAATACATTAAAAGTCAAATTATAATAATGCGATGTTTTTGAATCAGGGTGAGTGCACCACACAGGGAGCCTCTTAATGAATCATGTCGAGTCTCTGGAATCGCTTCCCGCCATTGGGCAATGCCAGAGATGAAAATGTCGCTTAGTGTGTAGTGTGAGGGCACCATAGGAAGAGAGGAAAGTGGCTTCTACTAACGTCTTTGCTTTAGTATGAATGTCTTCATAATTGTTTATTAAAACATTTATTTCCACATGTCCTTCCTACTCAGTGATTTCCTATTAGTTTTGCTTATAAAGCAACATTTTGGCAAGAAAGTCAACTTCAATAGCAGTTGAAATGAAAGCTTCCTTTGGAAATAGGTGTGTGTCCACACCCATCTTGTTGTCTCTCTAGACATTTTACTGGACATTTTTTCACTCACGTATTTATTTAAAAACTACGTATTTCAAGCTTTAATGGGGCAGGTATGTTAGTTAGTGGTGAAGCAATTAGAAATAGAATGTCACTGTTAAAATATGTATTTTATAATACAAACATTAACGTAGGAATATAATTTATATATTCCTCATAGAGGAGAGAGTGAATGTCCACACCAGCCGAACAAATCACATTAATACGATGTCTTCATAGAGATGCCCATGACAGTGGGCGCCCAAGCACCCGGGTGCGAAGGGTCTAACCTCCCTCTGAGAGAGTCCAGCCTGTGGGCACTGTCAGCATCTCAAACATCAGCTCAGGAACAGAAGCACAGAGATGCTGACTGAACACTGTCCTCAAAAGTCCGCTTTGTGTCTCCACCTGCCCGGGCAGTGAGTAGGTGTGAGCGTCCTTCGGTCCGAGCTGCGCAGGGTCCAGCGTGCGCTCTCGCTGTTCCTCGCAGAGACCCGCACCTTCGGCTGGGGTGAGGACTCTGTCCCAGGACTCTGTCCAAGCTGGGAGCGTTTTGTGCGTGGGCGCCGGGGGCGTGGCCACCATCGGTGCCCTTGCCCTGTCTGAGGTCCCAATAAGCCAAGTGAGGATGGACGTCCTGATGAGCCAAGTGTGCCAAGCGGCCGTGCGGGTGGAGCGGATGCAGAGCGCTGCGCGCGGAAACCTGCCTCGGCACTCTGGCTGGCGGAAAGGTCCCTGTGCCCCCTGGCATGGAGGGAAGCGATCTACAACGACTCAGACATGGTTTATTAAGAGCTCGGGGGGTGCGTTGCCCCCAACAGTTATGAGGTAGCGTTCTCCAGGGACCTTGGTCCACGCCTTTCCCTAGGCCCTATTTCATGCACCTGCAGCCAGCTGCCCTGACGTGATCATCGCCCTGACGGTGGAGCTCCGGCTTTCCGCTCAGAGAGGCCCTATTTCAGTAGCCGAGCACTGTCATTGTCGAGGGGCTGTGGCTGCAGCCCGTCTGTGTACGCCGCGGCCCACCTGGATCCAGGTAAGGGCCGCCGGCCGCTGCCAGCGCAGTCTCTCCAGCGTGAGGCTTCTGTGTCACTGCTGGCTGCTCCTGGGCAGAGCCCTGTGGCGCGCCCCTCAGACTGTGACATCTGTCCTCAGCGAACAGGAAGACAGACAGCCTTCCCCGCATCCAGAGCCGGCCCGACGCCCGCTGAGCTGAGAGCCGTGGGCTCCTCTTGCCCAAAATGACCCCACGTTGCGCTGTGCGGGTCGTCGCGCCCCCTCCGCCTCCGGTTGCCTTTCACGGCCCTGCGCTCAAGCCCACCTGGCCTCGGCACGCCCCGCCCTGCCTGAACCCCTCTCCCCAGCGCCCCCCAGCCCCACAGCCAGAGCACGTGAGTCTGGGGCTTCTCCAACCCAGGAAAGCCCCTTGGGGCACTGCGCTCTGCCTCCAGCGCCTCGTGTCCTTCTCCTGGAGAGGGCTCGCTGTCCTCTAGAAGCCACTGCGCTGCTTTTTTTATTTATTGTTTTAAGAGCTCATTAGATCCAAGTTTAACTCTCAAGAAGCTGTGCGGCTTGACCTTACTTCTTTCCATTTCTGAATTTCATCTTCCCCAGCTACAAAATACAAAACAGGGGTGCGAACACCAGGATCTTGGCGAAAGGGTGAGAATGAAGTGAAATAATTATGTAAATGCCCTGCTCAGAGGAGCATCGGGCCTCACCTGCTTCCTCCCAACAGAAGGGTCTCCAGGGAGGCGGCCATGGCTGAGCTTTGAAGCGACAGCGACAGCGACAGCGCATGCGAGGTCTCAGTGATGTTACATGAAGATCTTAATTAGCATGTCTGGGAGACACATCTGGAGCCCTGCTTACAGCATCAGCAGCGAGCCTCCCAGGTGCCCCCAAGTTTCAGGAGAGCCTCCATCCCCACCTGCACTGAGGTGCTCTGTCCTCTCCTGAAGTCTAAGGAGACAAAAATACCATGGGCAAAAAGCTAAACTTGCAGAGAAAAGGGTGGAAAAGGAAAATAACTAATTTGTCTCTCTTATGTTTCCTTTTCCCACCAGTTCCATTTACTTATTGTTAAAGGTTATCACCTGTTTCTCTCTGGCTAAAAATAAGTTAATGAAAAATTCTGTCCAGAAGGCTTTTCTTTGAAAACTCCATAATTGCAGTCAATTATGCTAGGAATTTGGGGGGCTCGAAGCTGAACACCAAGCAGAGAAGGCAGGTGGGGCGCAGGGAGGAAAGCTTCTGTCTGGGGAGCAAAGTCGCATTCTTATCACAGCTGGGTCACCACTCTGGCTCTCCCCACTCCCAAGGGAGCACAGTGTGAATTTTTACTTTACTATTCCTCTTCTTTTTTATTTTTTTAGATTTATTTATTTATGCGTACAAGAACTGGGGTGCATGCCAGAGGTGGGGGCAGTGAGAGGACTCCCCAGAGACAGAGCAGAGCGGGAGCAGAACAGGCAGATCCACTGAAATCCACTGCTGAGGGGAGCAGTGAGGAGACAGGAGAGGTCTGCTGCGCCCTGTGGTCACTCCCTGGCCGGGATCGCACTCCTGTTGTAGAGGCTGCAGACAGCTTCATTGACCCCTGAGCCACCAGGGCGGCCCTTTCCCGTATATCCAACAGTCTGGAGAGAAAGCAAACAGCTGAGGGTTGTGTGGGTGCGCGTGCTGGTGCGTGCGGGAATACATGACCGTGACCTCGTCACAGCTTTCCCTTTGCGGCGTGGACGTGGGGTCCGGCACAGCAAGAAGTCACAGACACTCTGGAGGGCATGGGCACCCCGGGCCCTCCTTGGTAACTCTGCCTCCCTCCCCACACACGCTCACAGGGGGGGCTGCACTCCAGGACTGGATGACCAGAGGGCTTAGAGAAAGAGGGGACCAGCGGTAAAACGGAGGGAGAGTGGGTCAGGCAACCTCAGCTCCCAGTCTCCCAGGGGCCGGAGAGGGGCCGCCTGGTGGAGGGAATATTCAGGAGGGATTTTCAGGTTCTGGGCAGTTGCCCAAAGGGCCACACTGAGGGAACAGTGAGGCATCCAGAGGGGAGAGAGAACAGCCTCCTCCTCTCAGCCAGAGTCAAGACCAGCTAAGCCCTGTGCAAGGGCACTCGGAGAAGCCCCTGCAGGCCGGGGCCTGGCAGTGTCTCCTGAGGTGGATGTGGGGGTTCCTTGCCTGTCAGCCCCAGCACTGGGCATGGTGAGTATCACGTGGCCAGACCTTCTAACCAGCAGCAACAAGATGCTCTTTACTGAAATAACAACCAGCAAAACACCTGTTCACACACAATACACCTTCCCAAGACACCCACACCCGTCACGCCCAACCACGGCACAGC
>NW_004567110.1:3173843-3192266 GCF_000260355.1 Condylura cristata | reverse complement strand
CACATCCTCACAGACATTATTTGTTCAGATTAGCACAGCTGTTGCTTCTCCCTCAGCAATCACTGCCTTCTGCTAAAGGTCAGTCTGGGGGTCCCTAGTCAGAGCAGACCCAGCTCCTGAGCTCAGCGCCACAGTCTGTCCCAAGAGCGAATTCTGATGTCTGTGA
The DNA here is from genome assembly GCF_000260355.1 of Condylura cristata. Taxonomy (NCBI): domain Eukaryota; kingdom Metazoa; phylum Chordata; class Mammalia; order Eulipotyphla; family Talpidae; genus Condylura; species Condylura cristata. The sequence goes on along the minus strand of NW_004567110.1, from coordinate 3,192,100 downwards.
GGCTTCAAGTCACGCACGCTGCCTTGGGCTCGGCCTCGCCAGGCGGCGCCCGTATTCTCAGCCTGAGCAGAGTCGAGGTGACCCGTGCCAACGCAGAGATTCCGCAGACATAGAGAGCGGGTGCCCACTTTTGTCCTTCTTGGTGGCCACTTGTAGTTTTTTTAATCTAAGTTTTAAAAACAATGAAATGGTGGCATTTCTATGGCACATTTTGGCTCAAATTTAAAATTAAATATTTTGTCAAGTGTAATGATATCTTTTAATTCAATGCTAATATTTTATTGGTTTTTTTTTTAGAAGGAACAAGACAGAAGTTGATGATCACTGTGGAATATTATTCTGTCAGAAGCAGCAGGGGCTCCACAGAGTTCACTCCAACGTTACCTTGGTGCCCATCGACAACGGTGGGTAAAGGCGTGGAGCAGGTATACACAGGGATACTACTCAGCTTCTCAAAGGGTAAGTCTCACCACTGGGACAGCGGAATAGAACCAGAGGCCATTGTTCTAAGCCAAGTGAGGCAGGAGAAGACCGGATGATTCACTCATCTGTGAACCATGAGAAACAAAGAAAAGGAACAGAAAACTAACCAACGCAGCAAACCTTAGAAATTTAGAATTGAGACCCTCCCTGGTGGCACAACAGCTTACAGTGCAGCACTATGAAGTGAGCTGCAGCCACTTCATAACGAGTTCGATCCCCGCCCCGGAGGTGACCCCCAGGGCGCAGCGGACCTCTCCTGACCGGCCCGCTGCTCCCCTCTGAAGTGCACTTCATTGATCTGTTTGTTCTGTTCCCCACTCTGTCTTGGGTGAAGCCTCTCACCATCCCTGCACCTCTGGCCAGTACCCAGTTCTGTTTTCATAAATAAATAAATCTTAAAAAAGAAAGAAAAGAAATATAAAATTGAAGCTTTGGTATTAAAAAAAAGATGAAGTTGTGTCATTTGTAACACTAAGGAGTTGGACCTTGAGGGAATTTTGCTAAGTGCATATGATTACATGAAGATAGGAACATTAAATAAACAAACAAATCAAAACAAATTCCTAGGCGGTCACAGAAGGACCTGGCTGAGTCAGATAAAAGGGACTGCTGAACGTGGAGCATAGAAACTAGTCTTCCAGTGGCAAGCAGAACATAAGGTAGAGATGGAGAGAGAAAAAAGGGGGTGGCAAAGCTTTTCTGAGTCCCATGACTTCAAAGCAACAGAACTCACGACATTCTTGGTATTTCTCGAAAGGGCCAAGGAGCACTCCGAGACTATCCTGAAGACTAGATCCTCAGGCTGTGCTGAGAGTGGAAGGCAGGTCATCTCCAGATCAGCCCTCTTTGAGAACTTTCACTGCCAGACTTTGGGATTCTCTCTCCTTCCATGTCACAAATATTCCACTGGCACACCACAAGCTGAGCAGGTCCCAGGCTTTTCTGTTCCTGCCAACACGTGGCCTCAAAGTTTGTTCTAATAAGCATAGTCAACTTTACTGGGAAACGCTGTATTCCCGGGTGGGCACGCTTCTAATTTTAAAGATGAAGAACCAAGACTGAGGATGTAACGTGCCCAAGGTCATTTCATTCCTGTAGGAAGTGACAGTTCAATGAACTCACTCAAGAATCTGTCCCTTAACCAACTCACCTTCTTGTGATTCCTTCTCATCTTTCCCACTTTAGACACGTATTTAATGACCAGTCTGCAGTACCTTTACCAACACGATGCTGGTTCATTGTATTCATTTCACGCATGTAGGCTGATGTGTTCTCCGTAGCCCTCTTGTATATGACACCTGCACTGTATAGCATTACTACGGCAAATGGCAATTCCCTTAGGCCCCTTAACTTGCTAGTCATGTTCTCCTGTGAGCTGGAAATATTCAACAAATATTCAAGTGTCACATTATTTTATTGCTTTGTTTCTTATTTGATCTAAGGTTACCCATGACATAGACCAGTTCAGCACCTTCTCCAATCCAGGGCCATTTTGCATGCAATCAGTCAACTTGCCAGAATCATAGATACTTGGTTCTCCTCATTTTTCCTATTCTCATAAATAAATGTAGGTTCCTGGATTTAATCCTGTGCCCCAAGAATTGCCCTGTTTTATAGCATCATTTTTACTGGATGCTTATATGATATGCTTATATAGATTTGCTCCCTTTCCCAGTCATGAATCAACAGCACATTCTACATCCTGTATTTCTACACTGGGACTTGCGCAATCTGTAGCGGAATCATAGTGTTTGCATGATTGTCTCTGCTGATCTTGACTTCCAGTCTGCATGCTCCTCAAGGTAAGACAGCTCATTCTTCAGTGCCAAGAAATCCCAATCAAGTGACTAAAGGAAAATATGTTCCATGATTTAGTCTCATTGCCAAAAGGAGCTTCCTCTCACTAGGGTCACTTTTGACCCAAGGCTTAAGAAATTAGGAGAAGCAAACAAAGTGAAGAGAAGGGATGGATGACCTTTTGACCAGCAAAGTTTCATTGTTGAACTGACAAGGTAAGTTACCTCATACTTGTTGAGCACATTCAGTCATGTGACCATGTCTAATTTCAGTAGTCTTAGGAAAGCATTCCTACTCCGTGTCATTGCTAACAGCCTTGTGGTCTAAATCAGCCTTGCCTTCTACAGGTGTGACTCAAAGCTGTAAACTAATGATAATGAGGGAGTGTGAGGGGCAACTCAATTTTCATGATGGGAAAGTCTTTCCACAATTACTGTAACCCCCAAGCAATGGAAGACATACCTCAGGATATGTGATGAACATCCTACTTCTTTCTTTAATAGTAGATCTCAATGTAGCAAGCACTTTCTGAGTGATGGTTTTCATGGCCCATTTCATTTTCTAGTAATTATAATAATACTTTAAAAGTATATAATGTTTAACTTGCTCCCCAAATTTTTAGATTTCTGCTCTTTGATACCAATATTATATGGCTCATAGCTTATCTTATTGGTAGTCAGGATTGCACACGCAAGGTCCAGGCTGCTTAGTCAATCAGATGTGATATCTACACTCTCCTTAATTAAGTTTTCTATTTCTTGCTCTATTAAAGCATCATCAGCCCATGGCCTCTTAGGTCTGAGAATCTGCTGACACTGTGTTCCTGAGGGAGGAACATTCTACAGCTTCAACTGGGGCTGTGAGGGGAGGAGACGCTGAGCCAGAACTAGAGATTTCAGTGATCGGGAGTCCATGTCTACAAAGGAAGACATGGGCAGGGTTGCATGTTATGACCCTCTGAAATCTAGAGAAGGTTCTAGAGAGTAGGTGAAATAACCATAATGTAGCTGGGTCCAGCACACCTAACTGTAAGGTACAGCAGATGAGGGAATTTCCAATTCTCAGGTCTTCAGCCTCTTCTGAAGACAGCCAAGTTTTCATTTAAGTAAGGAGTGAAGAGATCTTTTGGGAGAGAGCCTGGAGAGCTTGACAAAGCCCTTGACCTTCATTATCACTTCTGCCTCTACTGACAATCTAGGGTCGCCTCCCTGCCTCCTGTCTCCTCCTTCACCCTCCTCCTTCATTTTCTTCTTTATTTCAATGTATATGTTTAAAATGGCTTGGGTGCCAGACTCTGTTTTAAGGCCTGAGAGCAAGGCACTCAAACAGTAAACTAACACATACCCTTTGGAGATGAGTGTATGGATATGAATGAAAGAGAACTTTCACTGTGTGCATGAGAGAGCACGAGAGTAGAAATCTGCTACATTCTCGATAATATCATTTGTGAGGAAAACAAAGTAGCACAGGACAAAGATGATGGGGTGGGAGCTGCTTTTTAGTGATGTACAAAGTGTGAGGACAGGGAGGTCTGTGGAGAAGAGAGATGAACAGAAACCGAAAGGAGGTGATCAATCAACAATCATGTGGATTTTCAAAGAAGACTGTGCCAGGCAACGACAATGCCTGAGGGCGAGGTGGGAAGGCATCTCATTGTTCAAAAAAGAGGCAAAGGTCAAGACTATCTGGGGTCCTCTCTGGTTGCTCAAGGGGTTAAGTCTCAGCACTATGAAGCTCTCCACAGCCACTGCAGCACCAGTTTGATCCCCAGGCAGGGAGGGACCCACCTGGCGCGGCAGACCTCTCCTGTCTCCCTGCGCTCCACTCAGCAGAGGATTTTAGTAGATCCGCCTGTTCTGCTCCCACTCTGTCTCTGGTGGGGCCTCTCACCCCTTGCACCTCTGCCTGTACCCCACTGCACCAGCCGGGACAGAACCCGGGGCCTCATAGGTCAGAGGGTGTCAGCAGTCACTCTCATTCTCCCTGGCCACTAACTTACCAGCCTGCGCACACTGACTGTGTCTTCTCTGCAGAGTCTCTTTGTAAATATCCAGCACAACAATGCGTCATTTCACCAGGTGCAAAATACCGTGACATCAGCAGAGGATTATTTTTCTAAGTTTTTAATCCTGGTGGACAAAACGCAAGTCTTCGTTTTGGGTGTGTTCTCTTCACACCCATGGGAAACACACGACAGCAACACAGAACCAGTGGAGGACTTGAGGAGAGAGGGACTGCCCAGACTCTCTGGCTTGTTCAGACACGGGCACCCTGGGAACTGGGGGAGATCTGGCAACTAAGGGAGAGATGTGGCTGAAGAGAGGACCGCTGAAAACACCTGACGATAAGGAGCTATTCTGTGGGTAAACAGAAGACTTTACTGGAAGTGGGCAGGGGCCAATATCGCTTGAAAAAACAAGATCAGGGTTGGTTGAGAAGAAAGAGCCATTTCTAGAAGCAGAGACGTGTCTGCTTCCTATCCCGGTGGGGAGCCGTCCAGCATGTGAGCTGGCAGATGGCCTGACACTCACTGATCTGGGGCGCTGGTCTTTCTTTCCACAGTTGAGGGACTTGCTTATGATTCCCGAGGACAAGACCGATGGTGAGAAAGCAGGAGCGGGCATGGTTGCTTCTTCCAGTGACCAAAGGTTTCATCCAGTCCCAAGACATCTGCGGTGATGGAGAAGAGCACAGGGAAGGCCTGCAGGCAGCGTCCTGACCCGCAGAACCCACGGCCCTGGCAGCTCCCCGCAGGGCAGTCGGTGCCCTGCAATCTGTCACCCCTGGATATGGACATCATCAAGGTCAGAGGTATCCATGGACTTTAGGGCTCTGGGAGAGGAGGATAAAACAGCCTAAGTGCCACAAAGCCAGGCTACTTAGCAGAGTTGCAAAACTCCAAGTCCGTAGCCATCTGAAAACCCTCTTCAAAGAAAATCCCTCCCTCTGAGACCGTGTGGATGTGGACGGCTCTCACAACTGCTGCGGGAAGCACACAGAGAAGAGATTGACCGTATTCAGCAGACTGGAATATAATTGCATAAAGGATCCTGCCCTTCCCGCGATCACGCCTCTCGGTCCTCCGATGGCTCCCTCACTTCCTGATACATCACTGCTCCTTGGCCAGAGCCGGAGTCGGGCGGTCGCCCTTGGGACCGCTGTGCAGGACTGGCCTCCGGTCTCCCTGCTGAGCCCAGAGGACTCAGCCTCAGCATAATTGTTGGACACCCGTGGCCGACCCGCCATTAGTCTGGAATCTCCATGAGAGTAAGTGTAGGGTCCTGTCTCGCCCCGCCCACTTCACCACCTTTACTGTAGGAGAAGGTGGTCAGGAACCCCATCTGATGACTTAGAGGCCAGGAGAAGCCCGTGACTCGGGTGGCTGCTGGGGAATGAAGAGCTGCCTTCAAGCAATACAGCAGCCAAGGTCCAGGGGTCTCAGATTTGTTCTTCAGGGCAGCCCTGCTCCACAAGCGAGTCAAGTAGGTTGAGATGGTGCATTATTAGGGAGTTTTAGGCCAAAACTCCATCCGGAACTTGAGCAAGTTGCCAGAGATGGGTGGATATAAGCTCAACTCTCAGGAAGGTCACAGAGCTTCTGTGACTTTGATTCTGCTTGAACCTGTCACCTAAAGCACATCCTTGGTTGCTTTGAGACAAATTTCTTCTCTAGATTTATCCAAAACTGCTGTGAATGTATGCCGTACTGTGTTTTAAGAACACACCTTCAACCCTGAGATCCTGGGGACTTCCCTTCTGTCTCAATCTCTCTGTGTTATGGATTTTTGGAGGGTTTTTTTGTACTATAAAACTATTTAGATTGATTAGACAATAGACATAAACATTTCATAGATTTTAAATGGTCTAACTTCTGTTGCTTCAGTGAATAGAATTAGTTACAAGGGGAGTCTATTAATAAGGGCTAGTAAAATATATAAAATAAATGCTTTCTTCCAATACGACATGCCACTATAAACTCCCAGAATTGGCCATGTCCCAAATGACCCAAGCCCAACATCATTGTGATCATCCAGTCCCCCAAAATATGGAGACAAGTGCCAAGAAATAATTGTTAAGTCATCATTAGATCTTTATTTCACATCCATGGGGTTTTCTAAGATAAAATGTTGGCTCATCAGCCTTTGAAAGAGATTTTATAGACTTAGGGGGTTTTGGTCACTTATAGCTGAGGTAACTCTTGTGTTTCCCTAACATATTTAGAGATCAGAGGAGAAACTTTATTTTTCACAATTTTTAAATTAAACTATGCAATATGGTACAAATATTTCCTACATAATTTAAAAAATCAAAGTATTAATATATATTCATATATGGGGTGATACCGTGAGATGTATACAATTTGGTGTATGATTTATGCATATATATTCATCTACATTCACACATATGGTGATACGCTAAGCTCTGTATTGTCTTCATCTAAGTATATATGCCCATAGCACGATGCACGTTCATTTCTTAGCCTTACATGTATTTAACACTTTTTAAATGATAACTGAATTAAGCCATAATTGTGCCGCCTACTGATGTTCTTAAAATGTGAACCACTTCTCCTGTATTTAATTCAAGAACACAAAAGTAAGCAATATCTCTGAGTTGGAATAAGTGTTCAATTACTCTGAGTAGCTTTCAAGTTGACAGTCAAGAGGCATCATTATTTCAAAAGCTGTTAGTTCCTATAGAATAAATTATATCCAGCACTTGCCACTCCCAACCCATTAAAATGCCAGGACATTTTACACCCTTCTCTCCACTTTCTCAGGGGCATTCGCATCACGAAAATTGACACAGTGAGTTGGCAAGTAATTAAACGGGGTGGGTGATGAGATTCCAAAGCGCTTTTTCCATTTGGAGGAAACTCGAGGGTCTCACCTGAGCTGAGGTATCTAAGGACTTCTGTCATCGGAAACCACGATTCTGGAGGAGGGATGAGCACATGGCATTGCCGATGAGGGCGTGGTATGCGGAAAGGGGTCGGGGACAGGAGCAGGGTAGCAGAGATAAAACACTCTTACCCAGAGGAGCCAAGAGAAGCCCCTGGCCGGGCTGAATCTTGCGGTTGGTTAGAGCCACACAATTCACTTTTTTTGAGAAGCTGTTAGTAAGCACATCTATTGTGTCAGACTGCAGACAACGAAGAACTAGACAACTCCCCTGTCCCAAGGGCCTCATAACCCAGTGGAACAGACAGCGAAGTGGATCCAGCCACACACTATGTCATAAACTCAAGAATGAGCCAATAAACTGCACCCCAGTTCCTGAGGCCTGACCCACCCATCTCCCCAGCTGGCTGCAAGGTGGGTGCTGGCTCAGAAATTTCCAGCGGTCCACTAGGACCATTTTGCATAATTACTCAGATAACGTAGCATGAGCTCTATATTTTCAATGAAAAGTTTCAGTTGCAAAACATTCGTACAAGTAAAGGAGAAAATGACAATAAGCCTTGCCCACATCTCCCAGAATGAATCACGGTTAGCACAGAGGCATTATTTTCATTTTCAAGAAAAGTAACTTTATTGTTTCATGGTTATTGAAAAATGTAATGGCATAGAAAGGATGAAAGTCAAGAAAAATATCATAGCTTCAAGACCTCAGTACTGAAAAGGAGCCGTTGCTCAGCTGGAGATCACCAGAGAGCATCCTTCAGAGGTGGGGCAGTTGTGAGAAGCAAAGACCTGCGCAAGACCGTATCTTAGACGGATCATTTCTGCTCCACACTAGGCTCTGCCCCTCGTTGCCCATTGACGCACTCCCTCTTCTTTGACTAATTTTGGTCTAAGTGATCTCATTACTTTCCTTTGTATTTTGTTTCTTCTCAGGATGGGATGAAGGGTGGCGTTTTGTGATGTATCTTCATCTTTCTAGTTGACCAACTCTTGACCCCTTTACCCTCACTTCTATCTCTGTGATGTGAGTAGCATTGTTTGTCTTCCAGCTTGGCTGAGTTATCCTCCCTCCTTCCATGAGAAAGTGTTGTGTCTCCTCGCTTAACCCTGATTGGACCACTCTGGTGGCCTGAAACCGTGTTAAGTCCCAGTTTCTGTTGTCCTTGGGGGAGACAGGCATGAAGCAGTAAGCAGAAAAACAAAGTCAATGCCAATGCAATTGGGAAGAGCACCTGGGAAGAGACAGGGCCCTTGCAGCTCTGTTCGGAAGTGAGGGTCCGTTCGATCAAGCCCAGAGAGCAGCCGCACCGCCTGCGACATCGCCTGCCTGGCGCATCCCGGTGAGAGCATGAGGATGTTATTGCCACATCAGGGAAAAGGACATTTGCACAGAGGCACCTGCGGGCTCCTGTATCACTTTCCTGGACTCAGGTGTTTCTTGTGTGTTTCTTGTCGATCTTTGGCAGCAGTGGAGCGATGGAGTGGACACTAAGGACTGCCGTCCAGGTCACGAGTCCCCTATAACAGTATCTCAGCTAAAGCCCCACATAGTCATGTGTGAGAGGTGTATCTCGTCTCTTCTTTTTTGCACTTAAAGTTATTACGGCTCAACATTTGATAGACTTGATGATGAAGGCCACAAAGCTCCAGGGCAGGCCCCGGAACTGCACGGGGGAGGCCTTTGTGCAGGGCCGGCCCCCGTCTCTGCCACCCCCTGGGTCATGTGACACGCGCAGCTGCTGGTCTCCAGGAGAGCCAGCTGGTGTGACAAGGTGAGTAACCCCACCGCCTCTGCACGCCTGGCCCGGGACCCAGAGCTGGGCTAGGTTGGAGGCCCACTGGAGATGGGCTCCAGGAGCAGATACCTGCCAGGGACCTCACTATAGGACAATAATGTATCCAAGTCACTGGGATTTCAACCATGGCGTAATAACCCGTCCATCCTCGCGGGGATGCCATGGCCCCAGAACAGGAAACACCAGGGCTGCGCAAACAGGAGGTGGCGTCAGGATAGCACAGAGCAAAAAGCAGGTGGTGTGTGTGTGCAGTGAAGGGGAGCCCCGACACCGCCAGTGCCGTGCCCAAAGCCAGGGGCAGAGTCATCCTCTGAACCCCCGCCACAGCTGTTTCTCCCCATTTCCATGCAGCAACGTGGAGGCCCTGAATGTTCTGTTTCTGCGGAGAGAGAACCTCACGCTATTCTGAACATAGTGTCTGTGAGGAGAGGGCTGTAAGGGACTTGCCAGGGGCCATGGGAGAGGTGCGTCCTCCCTGAATCTCTGTATGTTTCACTTGCTAAACCAGCTGAGCCTAGAAAGCTGTATTGTGGCTTTTTTTTTTTTAAGTGCCAAAGTGTCTCCCTACATTTATTGTCGGGCAATGTGTTTCCAAAGTGATGATGTTAACTGCCAATAACTTGACTGGTCCTTCCCTGTCGCTCTGCACCTGCAGCCCAGAGGGCGGAGGGCGGCCCAGGTGCGCGGCAGGGTAGGAGCTGCCTCGCGGAGGCCAGCGTGGGCGGGCGCCTTGTGCAAACGACTGCTGCTGGCTCTCTCCAGCTTAGTTTAGCAGCCTTGAGCAATGCGCAGATATTTTCATGAGTATTTTATCCTCTGTGCCCACTAGCACCACGGGTAGGACTAAAATGCCCCCTCGCCAGTATTACCTTTGTTAGACCCATGACATATTTCATGGGTCTAACAGTTCAGGTGGACTGATACAGAGGAAAGGAAGCGCCTCTGGCCGCCCCCCACGGGGGCCGCGCTTCACCCTCCGGACAGATACACGCAGTGGCGATAGCCACTCGCGTCACCCTCCTCGGGTGAGTGGGGCACAGGGAGGTGAAGCGGCTTGCCCGACGTCACCCACCAGTCACCCAGCCAGAATGCACACTTTAAAGCTCGGGATTTAGACCACGCCACTCCTGATTAGGTGGGGCCGGCTCACTGGGTGCATGTCCCTTATTTCTACGAGTTCCGAGCCGCCTCTAATGCAGAAGTGCCCTCGCCATTGACAGCTGACGGGTGACGGGGCTCACGCCTTCATTTGGGGACGTGTCCCCATGGTAACCGCATCTGGCGCAGTAAGCCTGTGCAGCCGTGGGAAGTTCTTGGGGAAAATAAGAATGTAAAAGCTAAAGTATGTTTAAACGGTGGTGGCAGGGTGGAAGGAGTCATTGGCTCAGCAAGTCCAGGACACGCAAAACAACCAAGAAGCTTAAACTTTATTTCGGATCGTTCTGCTATTCAAAGTAGAGACAGAAACAAATTGCATTGTACTGCTCCTTTCTTAATAAAAAATTGAGCACACGTTTTCCAGGAGAGATAAATGCGGTTGCAGTTCACACTTTATAATGCTTGCTGTGGGTTTGTATAAGATTATTACACAATCCATCATGGGCTCTGGGAGAGGGGTGACCCCAGGATCCAAGAGTCCCCGTGTCACCTGGTTGCAGCGCTGCTGCCTGCCCTCTGGCTGGGCGAGGGTCGAGCGTCCTCCCAATCCGACTGCAGGTTGGCATCCGGCTGCTTGTGTTCCCAGCACTCCAGGGCACCCTGCCCTCGCACAGCTCCGCTCTCCTCTGCGGCTCCAGGAGAGGTGAGTCTGGGCTCCGATGCCCCGGTGGCGCTGAGGAGAAGCTTTCTCCCACTTCCAGCTTCTGTCTCACCTGTTCTCCGAAGCCCCTGACGCCCCCACCCGCCGACTCGGTCCGTTTACACCGGGACCAAAGCGCACAAATCACTCTCCCTTTTTTTAAAGATGTATTTATTTCTGCATACAGAGCTGGGGTACTGGCCAGAGGTGCAGGGGGTGCGAGGATTCCCCAGAGACAGAGCGGGAGCAGAGCAGCCCAGGGAGGAAGCGCACTGCTGCGGGGAGCAGCGGGGGGCCTGGCGGCCACACTCTCCCTTTAAAGCAAAGCGCCAAAGGGACACGCCGGCGTCTCGCCACCAGCCTCCAGCGTGCTGTCCACGAGGTGTGGCAGGCGCGTGCTGAAGCTGTGGCAGCGTCACAGGGGAGCTAGCAGGGCCGTGGGCAGAAGCCGCCCAGGTGAGCGCAGAGCCCACGGCCACCGCGCCAAGGTCGAGAGAGGTCTCACTCTGCCCCAGAGGAGCGTCTGGGCCGGACTCACCTGTGGAGCTTTGCATCGCCTGGCTCTTGGGCCCCTCAACCGCCGCCGCGCCCGCCCCTTGCCCAAGAGCGAAGCCCCGAGGCTGACGCGCAGGGTGACGCGCGGGGAAGACCTGCCCGCCTCGCTCTGCGCCCTCCGCCGCCGGCGCCCGCGTTCCGTGCCCACAGCTGCCCCCCGCCCACGGCGCCAGCTCGCTGCCATCCCTACATGATGCCCTGTGTCCTGCTGCCCAGGGCCTTGGCTCCAGCTGTTGTTTCTGGGGTCTCGGAGAGCTTCCCTTCTTCTCTCGAAATGTCGCTTGACATGAATGAAAGTGCCTGGGTTTCCGGAGTCGTCCTGACCACCTCTGTCTTACCACGTGCTGCTCCCACACTCGCCTGCCCCCCTGAGGGTCCCCCTTGGCATTTAAAGCTGACTTTGTACCTTCTGTCATAACTGAGAACCTCTCGAGGCTTGGCTGGCTGGCTGGGGGTTGCTTTCCCCAGCAGATGCAGCTGCATGTGTCTATTCTACACTCACCACTTTGTTTCTGCATCTAACACAAAGAAGACATCTTTATTTCTTTTTTTAATAAATGAGTAAGTCATAAGAGAGAAATGTTAGGAGCTACCGGGGGCCAGAGAATTGATGCATCTGGGAAAACCTTGAAATATTTACATAAGAACTTAAATCAAGTCACACTAAGTCCGTCGCATAAGAGTGTTTGCTGAGTATATGAGTAAGTGGATGTAGGGACTTTGCCTGAGAGCCTGGCGCACCGGGAGCGGTCACAGAGGGAGAGCGTGAGGAGGCAGCATGGAGAGGAAAGAAAGAGCCATCGATGGAGAAAACGTGCCACTCTGCTATGGCGTGAGAAGCTTTAATAGTGGTTGCCGATTCCAAGGATCTCCGCGAGGGGCGTAAGCCAGACATTCGAATGTCCTGCAACTTTGTGAGAACCACGGGGAGGAAACATGATGTCTCCAAACTTGCTGTTAACCATCACAGGCAGTTCTGTGGTGGTCCAGGTCCGCGCTGGTGTTACTGACCTGCCCCATGGTCACTATCGCGATAGACCTGTTGGGAAGCAACACTTGGAAAGTGGACTCAGCCACAGAGGGGACACGTGTGAGCATTCTGTGTTCAAGGAGGGTGTCTTCACACACTGTGGCACACTCAAGCCACATTCTACACATGGAGTGTTTAGGATGGAAAGGTCACACAACATTCTGGACATCTGTTACCTGGACATAACAGCTGGATAAGGCAGTGACACCTGCCAAACAGCATGGCTTAAATACTAACTCAGCCGGCCACACAGCTCGCCCAGAACGGTGCCTATCACTGTATCGCGTGGCTGACGTGTGGCCAATGCAGCCCAGAGGAAGGAAGGAGAGAGAGGGCGATGATGACGGAAAGGCCTGGCCTTCTGCTCTCTACTTGAGCTCTCAGCCTATGAAACCATTTCTCAGAAATTAACAACAAATACAGGATTGCCCAACGAGGTGTCAGTGAGTCATGTTAACGCTACAACTCTTTTTATATTCAGGTTCCGTGGCAGCCCACCAGTGTCTATCGATCCCCCTCCTCTGAAATAGATGGTTTTGTTTAGGTCTGAAAACGGGAACAATTTTCCTGACACCAACCGCTTGTTTAATAGTTTGGGAATAATCTATATTTCATTAAGATGATGACTTATTATGCCCAAGCTCCTGCCGTCACACACGCTATCGACTGAAGGCAGTTTAGCACTTGTATTGCTTCTAATAAATTGGTCCTGATGGGCAGCCCTGAGCTCCACACCCATCCCTCACTGCGGAACGCTGGCCTTACTTACACGTCCAGAGATTTGTTTTCTTGACAAGATCCTTCTCCTTCAAACCTTTCCACTGAAACAGCCTCTGGCTTTTTTTTTTTTTTTTATAATCCACATAAAACTTTTAGATAAGTAGAGGGCACCACAATCAATATTCATAGTGTGATTTATTGGAGGGGGGGTATTCCACCAAATCCTCCCTGCAGATCCAGTATGTGAAGTCGGTAGTGCTCACTTGTCCCCTGGTAGTCGAGGGGCGTAAGTGGGCTCGGAAGCACAGGGGTGGCGACCGCCTGGGGTGCAGGGGCTTGGGGATGGTCAGCTCCAGTGATGCAAGCGGGGCCCTGCCCCTGCCCTGCTCTCCTGCCCCAGCCCAGCTACTCTCGGGTTCTGTGGCATTCCCATTCTATTTGTAGCACTGACTTTTAGTATTTTTAGCACTGTTTTTAGTGGGAGCCGCTGGCTTTCGGCACACGTGCAGTTTGGAGTCCTAGTGCTCACCTGTCCCCCTGCACGGTAAGTCACCACCCTGGGCCCACTGCCACCCCCAGAACTCCTTCATATAGATATGTTCTCTTTCTGGGAACCATGGAAATCAAATCACTGATTTGAATGTTTAAGTTCTTTTCCATTTCCCGTTTTATCCTCCATAGTTCTTGTCTAATCTCTCGATGTCTGCCTAAGAATTTGGCTGACCTAGAGGGGTGATGTGACTCTTCTTAGTTGTCTCGCAAAGCTGTGGATTGTAGGGACGAGGAAGCCACACTGGTCACCGCTGCGGTCTCACGGTGTCACAGACACAAGGGTGAGATTTCGAACATGATCAGAAAACCTAAGTGGGAAATGAATTTTAGAGCACAGGAGACCTTCGCCCACTCAGTTCTCCTCAGCTGGGTGAGTGACAAAGACAGCGCAGGTCAGTCAGCAAAGGACATCAGTTCACTAACGTGCACTTGGGGGCCACCGTGACTCTGCAGGTCCTGATTTTGGCCCTGAGAGAAAGGGGCACTAATCTCGAAGTGAGGGGTTCTGAGGAACCAACACACAGATCAGCAGGAGACGTCATGTGACAAGAAAGGGATGACTTCATTTTTACTCTAAAATAAAGATGAGCTTTTTAGACAGAGAGCATGTGTTACAGACCACGTCCTGGGGATCCCCATTCTGTCTGTGGCGGAGGGGGAGAGGGCTCTGACTCTCGAAGGGTGGCTACCTTCAACAGCACAGACTTAACCATGTTTTAGAAGGATTTTTTTCTGTGCACATACACACTGGGGTATAGGTCAGAGTGCAGGGGTGGCGAGGGGATTCACTGGAGACAGGGTGCAGCACCATGCGGATCACCTCTAGGGCCGGGGTCGAACTGGCACTGAGGTGGCTGTGGCTAGCTTGCAGTGCTGCGTCCTAACCCATTGCACCACCGGGGAGAGCCTAATCATTTTTTATAACATGTTTAAAAGATTTATTCATTTTTGTATCCAAGAACTAGGGTATAGGCCAGAGGTGTGTCTGTGGAGGTGGGTGGCAGTGACAGACCCTAGGGGGATCCACTGACATCGACTGGTGACCGAAGCAGCAGGCAGGTCAGGAGACGTCTGCTGCGCCCTGTGGGTCAGCAACCCACCCAGGGATCAGACTTGTGCTTCAGTGGCTGCTGATCGCTACATAGTGCTGAGATTTAACCCCTTGTGCCACCAGGGAGGCCCCCCAGACTTTACTTAGGAACAGAACAACACACAGTGACTTCGGGAAGGGTAATTAGTTCAAGTTAAAAGCTTGCAAAGACCAGGGACAGGAGATAACCGATGAGTGCAGCAGAACAGCTGGAGCCAAGTTTGCAAACTTACACTCAGTACATTTGCTAAGTGGTGCATAAGCACAGTAACCGCTCAACCACCAAAGGATGGGTGGGCATGGATGGACATGGATGGACATGGATGGACATGGTCTTCTTGCAATGGCACCTGCTTCCCTTCCCCGTGCAGAAAAAACCATTTGCTTCTCCGTATCAATACCTTATTTTTATCCTTACAACACCATCTTAAGAAGTCAGAACAATCATTTTCTCCCTGCAGACTGTTTGACCTTTGATGTAGAACTCACATCCCCGTTATTTCTCTTAAACCAGCTGGTGTTTCAATGTCCTTGTTTAACAGTCATAATGGGGTCAGGAACAGTCTCATGCTTATTTCAAACTCCCTGCCCTCATACTCGCCAATAAAATGTAAGTCAGCACATCAGCTGGCAATCTCAGCTTACTCAGGGCATCCACCTGTTTGATTAAGGCTCTCAAGCACCACCGTGAAGGCCAGGTGGGCTCCTCTGTCCTGACACTGAGAAGCAGCAGTTTCCTGGGGACCTGGACCTTCCTGCTTTTGTCCCAGATGGTGTGGTGTCTCCTGTGGTTCCCAGGAGTCTGAGATTCCGCCCCCCGAATCCTTTAGCAGAAATATAGGAGTCAGAAAATAAAATACCCAGCATTTTCACTCTCTTTTACATCAGTATATTAAGTGAGGAAAAGATAGGGACAAAGAAGTCCTCTGATGGAGAAACTTTATCCAGGTGAACTCTTCAAAGAGACGGCTAACAAGAAACGCCAGGCTCCCTATCGGGCTTCTCATCCCAGGGTGCTATCAGTGGGGTAGTTATGAGTAATGATGGACAAATAAGTCGAACTCCTGGTCTTGTTAGTGTTTGCAGAGGGCCAGGAAAAGTCTTCCCCAGCAGGCTGTGCCTCGTCACCACCCCAGATTGGCTCTCATCGGGACAAGAAGAGAAATTGTTAAGGGGAAGGGTGTCCTAAAGAAACTCTGCAGAGTCTTGTGGACCCCACCCCCTACTCCAGCTTTCTGGACCCTACACACTGCTCCAGTGATTGGAAACTACAACTCCCAGCAGCACCAGGGAGAGAACCCCAGAGCGGAGCTAGCAGGAATTCTGGGACATTTGGGGGATAAATAGGGCGTGATTGCATCTCTCGCTCTGGCTCTCTCTCTCGCTTGGGAAACGGCTCTCCAGACCACCTGATGGGGTTTGTCAGCCTAGCCATAAGGTATTCCAGTTACTTTGTATCCTGCTCTCTTTCCCTGGGTTGTTTCCTGTTCCTTTCCCCTTCTGCAAATAAACCCGTTATTGACCCTTCTGTGTGCGCCTGCAGTGTAACTGAGTTGTGAGTGCGCAGGTGAGGCCCCACAGACAGGCGCCCGGTCCACTCTGGGCTGCCCTGTAACAAAAAGTCCCTCAGGTGAGACACCAACATCTTCAACCCTAAACCTAGCTCTGTCTCACTCATCTCTCACACCTGTGTCGTTCAAATTTGAAGGTCAATTTGATTAACAATTAACTTTCATACAACATCTGTAAATCTTGGTTCATAGATTTATTTGTCTGTATATATGGATTCATTTGCTTACTTTTTACCGGACCATTGACCTTGATCATGAACGATGTCAGGAAATCACTTTACAAAGAAACAACCAAGCTCACTTCTTACCAAGAAACAGCTTTTGACTAAATAGAGGTTCCATGCGTGTGGTGCAAGGTTCTGCCACATTTCCAGAGACCAAAGCTGTTTTTTTTCTGACTTCCCAATCCCCCATTTGATCAAAATTCCATTTTTATTTTATATTTTATGTTTTTAAAGTTTCATTTATTTATGCATACAAGAACTGGGTTACAGACCAGTGGTGCGGGGGGATGAGAGGATGCCCCAAGACAAGATGGGAAACAGAACAGGCAGATCCACTGAAATATGCTGGGGGTGAGAGGAGTCACCTGAGACAGAGCCTGGAGCAAAACAGGCAGATCGAGGATGTGCACTGCTGAGGGGAGCAGCGGGAGACAGGAGAGTCTGCTGTGCCCTGTGGGTCACTCTGGGGCACCAGGAATCCAGCCAGCACTGAAGTGGCTTTGGCCAGCTTGCAGTGTTTTGTCCCAACCCATTGCACCACCAGGGAGGGCCCCAAAATTCCATTTTTAAATGACATGGTCTTCATGGCTCTCCAAAGACCACAGGGGCGGAAACTGTAGGGGCCACGGCCGGCAGGACAGTTACCCCCTTGTCTCCACCACGCTGCTCGCGGGAGCAAGAGTGAGGCCATGGCTGACCCTGCCGGCATCTGCAAGGCACTGAGCTGTTTCAACAATGTTCATTCTTGTTTCAATTAATGAACTTTATTATACTATTCCAAAGGTCTAGTATAATTTTCTCCTTATAAAAATACAAACTCATTACAGAAAATCTGCAAGATGCACACATTTGGAAACAAAAACAATTATACCAAATAATTAACTTTTTCCTAGTTCAGCACTGATCTTTCTGTTCTTCGTTTACATAGTCATGATCCCAGTTTATTTTTATTGAAACTGCCTTTTTTTAATACTGTTTACTTTCATTAAGGGAGTTTGGCCATGGTGTATGTCCATGCTAGAGAACTTGTTTAAATTCCAGTTGGAGCCAATTTTGAGTCATATAACCACTGAAATAGAGTCATCACAACATCAGTTTATTATATAGTATTATATCATGGCTTTATAATGCTTAATTTCTGCATCTAATATAATCATTAGATCATTTCCCTTATGGAATATTCTTAATTAAACCGATAAAAGAGATGGTAGATTTTTAGCAACCAAGACCATGTGTTCCTCTCTCCACCCCTCCATCTACTAACTTACATGAATATTTACTAATGTTAGTGCAGCCCGGTTAGGGGCTGGGTCAGAGGCAGCAAGCAGGCTGCCACGTGAGAGAGCTCGTGCACTCCACACCCCGCGGCGGCCCAGACACTCTGCTACAACTGCTCCGAGGTTTGGGAGAGCGAGCGGCATCATGTGCCCGCCACTAGGGGTGCCTTACACCAGTTTTGCCATCCTAGATATTACCTCTACTCTGCTGACTTGACTTTTCCCATGAACACTGGGCAAATACTAAGTGCATAAGGTAATGTTTTTACCACCTTTATAGTTAAGCATTTTCTAACATGCCATAGAAAAGGAATCATTAAGTACATAGGGGTCTCTTACATAAAATGTACATTTAAGGGCCCTCCCTGGTGGCGCAGTGGGTTGAAGCACAGCACTAAGACGCTAAAGCCACTTCAGCATGAGTTCGATCACCACCCCAGAGGTGACCACATGGCGTGGC
>NW_004567110.1:3144915-3173743 GCF_000260355.1 Condylura cristata | reverse complement strand
CCCACTCTGTCTCTGGTGAATCCTCTCACCACCCCTGCACCTCTGGCCTGTATCCTAGTTCTGTATGCATAAATAAAGAAATCTTTTAAAAAATGTACATTTAAAATTAAGTTATGTTTTTCCATGATCAGAGAATGTATTCCTTTTCATAGCTGGAAAGTATTCCTTTTGTATATTAATACATGACATTTTATTATACATTTACCTAAGGGAATTCATTTTGATGACTTTCTATTTGGAAAAACCATAAAAAACATTATACATTTTCATAGGTAGGGATTTCTGTAGACAAACTTTTCAATACATAAATAAATGCATAGAAGTGCATTAATCAATCCTATAGGATAGCTGTGTTTGCCACAGCCACATTCTTTGCCAAAATTGCTATACCACTTTCCCATTTCCAAGGAAATGATTGAAATTTCTTATTGCCCCATTACCACGTCAGCATTTGATATTGTCAGTTTTCTTTTTAGCCATTTTGATAGAGGCATATCTATCTCTTTATTCTCTTTCCCTAGTGACAGTGAATACCTATCCACATGTTTATGTGTCATCTGTGTATCTTTTTCAGTTAGATATCTATGCTGACCTCATTCCATTTTTCTTCCTGGAGATATTTAAGAGTTCTTAGTACATAGTACATACAGGGCTGTGACCCTATAGCTCCCTGTTTTTCCAAAATTTTGGGTAGGGATTTGCCTTGTGAATTCAGTCTTCAGTGGATCCAAGAAAAGCCATTTATTTTCACTTTTTGAAATCTTGTTAAAAATTTTCAGTAATGCTTCTTCAGCTCTTTTCATGTTAGACTGACATATTTATCACATAAATGTTGGCGATGATTTCTTTGCATGGTCTCGAGAGTCCAAGATGCTGAGTCCTCACTTGGTTCTCTTTTTCCTAAAGATTTGTCTATCATTTGTCATAAAAGTTGGGGACATGACTTTTATTTTTTGGGGGGGACATGACTTTTAACCCTTGCATCATATTATCACCCATATTGTTTTTGATTTTTTTGTGTAGGTTTTGTATTTTGTTTTGGAATTTTGTTTGTTTGTTTGTTTTTAGTACTTATGTCTTTATCCCTGACTCCCACCCAATATTAATCAAACTAAAATATCCTGGGGCATAATAAAAATTGCACAATTCACTAAAATATTGTCATCGTGTGTCACTGCATAATGGGAATATGTATGTTTCCTCAGTATTACTTTGGGTTTATGTATACGTATATCATTTAAGCACTTTTAAATTCACAAGTGAGGTAACATAGATACTTCTCTAATCTCTGGGGCTCAGTTATATGTATTGTCAAGTCATTCTCTGAAAACATTAGAATCCCAAGGGATGGCCTGGTAAACCAGACTTCTGGAAGACCCCAGAGTTTCTGGTTCAGTGACTAAGTATTTTCATTTGAAATATTTCCCAGTGATGTTGATGTGAACATTTAGGGAATCTCAATTTGAGAATCATGATAATAGTTAAAAAATCAGATACTGATTTTTTTTAAACACCCTATTTTCTATTAACATGTGGCCTCATATAAGAATCATAGAGAAAACAGACCAATTATCAAGCCCATGGTGCTAACAAGGGTGAGCAAATCAGCCTCATATTGGTTGTAGTTATCCCTGTGTATAGCATCCAATGTGTTCTGGAAAACACTACAAATGTTATTATCAATGATATTGACTCTGAAACTCATTATCAAAGCACGTAGCTTGATTTATCACTGTAGAAGTCAAAGGGTGCGCTATTAACTATGTGCTATGTTGTATCCCCTCGCTTCTATGCCAAGACACTGTTGAATCTGGTCAAAACAGTTTTAAAATGTCAATTTGTGATTAGTAAGCTTAACCTATCATCATGTTAACTGAACATGGAACATGGAAGCCAAACCAAGAATTAAAAATGAGCCTGTGTGACTCATTTTGGTGCCAGAACACCAAAGTCCTTTGAAAGAGCCAACATTACTGGATGTTATGAAACAAGTTCTTCAAACATGAACTATCAGAATGTAGGTCTTTCATTCACTCCACACATGGCAACAGTTCACTGATTTATTGACGTGGGTTAGGGAGTAAGATGCTGACCTTGATGGGGATGTACAGAATAAGCATTGACCTGTTGAACTAATGCAAAAACACATGGACACATATTAAGGAACTTTCATGGACTCTGTTTAGGGATCTACCAATCTGTTTTATTTCTAGTGTTTTTATTGAAATAATATTGGTTTAAAACATTGTATAGTGTTCAGGCACACAACACTATAATTCAACAACTATATAGACTCCCTCCAGCACCATGCAATTCATTCCCTTACCTGTTTTACAACTCTACCCCATCTCTCCCTTCACCACCATTATGTTCTCTGCATCTAAGAGTGGTTTTTAATGTTGTTTTGATCATTTTCTTTCAATCTTTATATTCTACAAAAGTGAAGTCATAGTCCATATGTCTTTGTCTGATTTATTTTACTTAGCCTAATACTCTCAAGGTCCATTCGTAGTATGACAAATGACAAGATTTCATCTCTTTTTTTTTGTAGCTGGGTAGTATTATGGTGTATACACATACCACACCTTCCTCCGTTCATCCATCAGTGTGTACTTAGCAAAAGAAACCCATCAGAGCAATAAGATCCTACTAGTTGAAAAAGAATTTCCATCCAACAATAGGTTAATATTGAAGCTATAGAGAAGTAATACAAAGCAACAAGCAATCTGGTCTAAAGACGGATGGAAAACTGTACAGACACTTCGCCAGGGACAATATACAGGTGGTCAATGGGCACACGCGAAGATGTTGAACATCTCTTTCTATTGGAAAAAATGCAAATGAAAAACACCACTTCACATCTGTTAGAATAACTATCACCAGAGAGATACCAATAAATGTTGGCGAGGATGCGAAGACAGGGGAATCTTTACCACTGCTGGTGGGAATGTAAACTGCTGCGGCCACTCTGGAGCACTGTGTGGAGAGCCTCCGGACATCTCCGAACACCGTTTGATCCAGCCAGTCCACTGTGGGCTCTTTATTACAAGAGTATGAAAACACAAACTTAAACATACACATGTACCCATATTTTAAAGAAGCATCATTTAGTGTAGCAATTATATGCAAAGAACTTAAGTTTTTACCTCTTTACAAAAAAAAAAAAAAGCTCGTTGGACATTAATTTGAAACATCAAGAAAACACTATTCATTTTATTTTTATATCATGAATGTTATCATAACAATGATTCTGGTGTGATTAAGGGTAAAGGCAAGAGTAGTGTGTAATTCCACCCCTAAAAGCGGTGGGCTTTAGCACTCTGGAATACAGATGACATTATCATCCACATAGGAAAGGAAATGGTGACTTGGTGAGGCTTGGCTGGTCGATTTGCCCATTACTTACAATAACATCGTTATTTATGTCTGTTCTGTTACTGACTGACCCTGGTGTTATGACTCCTTTGTCTGAAATTTTAGAAAAGTTCTATATTAGTCTCCAAATTGCTCTATCTACATATATTTGAATGTACAAAATCAAATAATAGAAAAGTGTTTGATTGCCAAGCGTTCTCATCACCAATAAAAAAGAAAAATAGCAACTTTATGACGATATGGAGTGAGGGATATGTTAGCTAGACTGAGGTGATTACTTCACAAGGTATTGTAAAAAGTGGTAGAGTGCATTATATATATATATATATATATACACAATTTCTGTCAACTATACCTCATAAAACTGGGAAAATGAGACAAAAATCTTTAGTATCTGTTAATAGATTTGATATGTCCCCCCAAATCCGCATGTTAAAATATTAATCCCCAGTTCCCCTAGAAGTCACTTTATTAGGGAATATGATTATTGCAGATTTATCAAGTTAAAATACGGTCATACTGGAGTGGACTTTTTATCTAGTAAGGCTAAAACCTCTTTGAAAATAGAGCGATTTCTACATAGACACACATATACAGGGAAAAGCCCATGTGAAGATGAAGTGTTCTCAGTTGTTTACACGTCCTCCCCTCTCCCATTTTATCTGCAAAAATGGGTCACGTGAGTCCATGTAGATTTTCCCAATTGGTCTTCATTTCCTCAGGAGAGCTCTTTTAGTGTGTAAAGTGATGTAATGCTACTTTCCTCCTGCTGCTCTCTCCTGTGGGCTCATTCTCAGGCCCAGACTGGAGACTCTAGGAGATGGGAAATTGCAGTGTACACCCTGACTACCTGGTCTCAGGTGGCTATACCCACAGGTCGAATGAGAAAAAACAACAATAAAAGGTGTGACTATTTCCCCCATGATCTGGAACCTGCTTGAGTTCCTATTTCTAGTTTTCTCACCAAGGCTGCTGTAGCCTCTGCTGACATCTTGGCCACAGTGTGGGGCCGTCCATGCTTTCATTGATTCGGCACATTTGTTTGAAGCTCCGTTTCGCTCATTTAGACAAGCATCACATTTTCAAGCTAAATGACTTTTAGGTCACAAGCTGCACATCACTGTAATTTTGACTTTCTTTGATTACTGGAAAGTTTTGACTGTCTTTCTAAATACTATTCTAATTAAATACAAGTCTAATTGACAAATTACCCATTTAGTTGCTAGAATTTATTCTGTATCTATTCTATATATAGAGTCATATTTATGTAATAATGTAATTAAGTGCTTCCCTTGAATATATCGGTAAATAATTGTATTTTTTAAAGAATTTTACCAGTTTCTAAACTATACCTACAAAAAAAAAGTAAGCAAATAAAAGTATCATCAAATGAAATGTGGAAGGTAAAAGTGGTCTGTAAAATATAAAGCTTAATCAGTGTATTATTATTAATAATATTTATCTTCTGATAATCCTCATAAAATTAGAAGTAGTTCAGGAAATTTAGTAGTATTATATGTTATAATAAAAATATAAGCCGAGAGCTTAGAGAGATTAAGTTAAAGATCCAAGATCTTGGAAGAATAATAATTAAACTAGAGAATCTAATCCCAAAAGGACATCCATTAACTAATAATCTACTTGAAAAAAAAGCATTTGCAGTGTACTATAAAGGTGAATCCTAAAAAGACATAAGGCATCCCTACTTAAAATATACAAGTCCCTCATTATTAGAGGAAAAACTGCTTTGAGCTTTCAAGACCCTCACTGTTAGGTAGCTGGGTACTTGAAATTGATGCTAGACATTTTCTGAGCAGTTTGGACTTGTCTAAGTTTCATCCTACAATTCTGAAAATCATTCTCAAACATATCGTGGTACCCCATCTGATAACTCCCATAATAAACTGAGTTTAGACTGTAAGTTCCATGAGGAACGAGGCCTGCGTGATTCTGTGTCTACCTCTCCCAACCGGGAGGACTAACCAGGTTCACAGTAGTCGTCAGAGTTGCTGGCTAGCTAACTAATTATGTGCTCTGAGTAAGAGGCATGCCACTGCTTCATATTAAGTAATCTAAATCCAGGAGATCTGGAAACTTAATTATGATTTTTACATCTATGGGCTCAAGCACTTTATCACTAAGTTTCTAGCTCATCTGGGACAGCACTCGTAACACAAGAACACAGGTCAAGACGCTTAAGTTTGTGGTTAGGGCAGAAGATTGGAATATAAACATATAGGTAATCATTTTCAGTGAAAATGTGATTGAATCAGGGCAAAAAGAAGCTCAATCTTACTCATAAGAACCTAAGCAAACTTCTTAGAAAAATGACATGAAGATAAAAAAAAAATATTTAGGCGTTAGCTGGAGAAGGAGTGGAAAGTAAGTTATTCTAATCTGCCTACTACTTATCTATCCAGTATTATATATATGGAATGTGTAAGAAACCAAACATAAAAAAAAATATATTAGTCAACAAAATCTCCTTGAATTGCTACCACATCTATATTTATTTCTATATATTCATTTATATAAACATGTATTAGCACCAATAAATATGGATGAATGGAGAGAGAGAAGGCATAATAGTGGGAAATTGCATTATATTTGCATCTCATTAAATTTGAATGTTTGGATGCGAGGTAAAATTTTGCAATAAAGATGATCATCATATTGCTCTAATTTGGATAATTTTTAAATATGGATCGTGCCACCTTCTCCATTTTAACTTTGCTTGAAGGCTTTGTAAGAAATAATCCTACCTTATATAACAATGCAACTTAAAACTTAGGATAGTTTCCATCTTCACAGTCTTTGTATAAATGGCTACGAATATCCCTTAAAAATTAATTCGATCTGTGAAAGTGCCCATCAGAGAACACCCATTAGACTTGATTTATGTCAATCTTATCACTCCATTCACAACACCAAACAGACAACAAGCTTTCAAACTGGCCTTCCTAACCCCTGTAAATGGAAAATAACCATCTAAATTCATCTATTGGTATAAACTTGATAACCACTCACTTTTGCAAGACTTACTGAGCAGCAGGAAACTGCAGGCTATGCGCGAGTGCCCCATGTACCACCGGCGTGAGACCTCCAGGTTCACCCAGGAAGCTCTGGCAGGGACGACAGAAACCCCCTTAGGGAAGCCGGCCATTTTCAGGTGCAAGCCACATACAGCCACCAAAGGGAAACACTGGCCACACTCTTATCCTGCTTCCCTCTCCTCAGCCAAAATTACACTGAATGAAAGCCGAGAGCACAGCTCTTAGCAGGGTGTCTCTGCCTGGCCTTTCTCCTTCTCTGGCTTCTCTTCCAAATTTCCCTGCAGCCTCAGGATCTGCCTGGATCCTACTTTCTCAGCCATGTGACCTGAATCAGCCAAGCTCTCTGAATCTGTTTCTTTCCTTCCAGGGATGATTGTTGACCTGGCTTTTAACTGTGTGGTGTTCATGTGCACAGGTACTTCACCCCAACCCAGCATCCAGCAGGCCCCATCCACATTAGTCACTAATTGTTATCATTAAGACAACGATCACATATATTCTTCTAAGTATTGCATTCTTAAAAATAACAGTTGCTACTTAATACTAACTCAATAAATATTTTATTCATAAGTAATAAAAGATTGTACAAAAAGGAATCGTGTTGCCTGTGCGTAAAGACCGCTCTCCCCTGTGCTGGCTCCCAAACCCTGTATTCTCTGCAGGCAGAGAGCAGGGCGGCGGTGCCCTCCCTATCTCAACTCCTTCCTGCTTTCCCATTCACATCCCATCTTGGCCTCAGCTGCGATCCCACATCGGGGCCTCTCTGAAATGCTTCTTCCGCTCTGGGTGAAGAGGGGGCTCTTCTGGAGCTCACTGGAAAAGTCTTGCCTGACTTCTCCAGCAGCAGGGCCTATCCCGTCCCTCTGGCAGGATGGGTCTCCTATGTGCTTGTGTCGTCACTTACCCTTGTCCATGATCCACCAAGACTGAGAAACCCTAATGTGCTTTCAGCCGGCCCAGCTGTTTCTCATGCTGACTTTCTGCAATCTCTGTCATTCGGCTCCACCTTGACCACCATCAACCTGGACGTTCTCCTCCATTTCCCCCTAACAATCTTGCCACCTCCTTCACATGGCAAACAACCTCCACTATAAAGGAATGTCTGTCTTTTCCCCCCACTGAACACACAAACTTGCAGGCACTTGGTCCATCCCCTCAACCTGTCTACGGGGTCTCCCAGTCCCCACCCCTTGTTTCTCGGAGTCAACCATTCTTCACACTAAACAAATGTTTCTAACGAAAACATACTTTGTGTGGCCCCTGTGCTCAATCCCACAAACTGCTTTCTACTCATCGTGGGTCTCTCATCATGTTAATAATATGATCTAAGGTATCTTCCTCAGCAGACTCTGGCCTGGCTCCTCTTCTGGAGGAGGAGGATGAAATCGCCTGTATTGGAAAGGTTTGAGAGGGGAGAGCAGAGGATTGGAATGTTGCGTGAAGGTGTCTGTACAGATCTAGAGAATTTGGGAAGACTAAAATCACCTGTGGTCACTTTTATTGACTAAGTATGAGGTAACTTTAAAAATGAGCATAGAAATTTTCTTAACTCATTTTGCCACATATGCTTTTATTACTTGTGACTGGCAGTAATCATTTCTCACACACTATCTGCTGAAGGCATATTAGAATCCTTGGGTTAGCTTCTATCTAGTCTCAGGCAGGAGAAAACTGAGACACCAAATCTGGTCTGCAGGCACGCCTGGCCTTGAGACTGTGCATGAGTCCAGGACACACATTCTTGTTATTTAATACTGGGAAGTTTTCATAGTGACCAAAACATCCTAGATAAGATGGGTGTTTTTATATTTTTATTTCTTTAGCAGAGTCCTTTCAAGCCAGTTCAACAAATGAAAGCTACATTATAAGGCTAGATGGCAGTCACAGAAACCCGGCGGGGGCTCAAAACCCAGAAAGAACGTGAATCAGGGACTAAAAAAATGTCTGTGGAAGCAATCGGATCCTGTGGGCATCCATCTCCCCATGGTCTCTCTGTCTCACTCTTACTGAGGTAGCCAGAGCTCTAAAGTTGTTCCTCCAAGACTCTGATTCCCTGGTTATTCAGTCAAACGTTGTCAAGGTACTTATATAAGGGCCTTTGCAGATATAATTAAGGTGAGAGAACATAAAGTGAGGAGAACATTCCTGAATGATCTGAGTGGACTAACTCTAATGATATCAGCTCTTAAAAGCAAAGATATTGTTTTTCCAGCTGGAGTAGGGATTCAGCCCCAAGAGAAAGCAGAGGGGAGATGAAGCAGGGAGAAGTGAGAGAGAGGTGATGTATGGCAAGGGCTTGACTCACAATGATTGGAAGATGCAGAGAGACGCTACGTGGTTATGGAAGTGTGTGGTATTCAGGAGTGGAGATCAAGCCATCCCTGATTGGTTGACAGTGAGGAATCAATATTCCAATCCTACTTTTACATGGAATTGAATTATTGACTTCTTTCAACATCTGAGTGATTTTGATCAAGGATTTTCCCCAGAGCCTCCAGAGAGGAAAACATCCTGGTCAACAGCCTCCCAAGTCCCATGTCAGACTTCCGACTCACAGAACAAGAGAAAGTAAAGTTCAGGCTCTTGGGAGCCGCTAGACATATGGTGATTTGCTAAGGAAGGTTAAAAGCAGCCAAGGATAATTAAAAGTTCTGTCTTCCTGAGTTTGAATCTCTCCCTCCACAAGCCATATATAATTGTCTACACATACAGGTTTTCTCCCCTTCCTTTGTGGAGAAACCAAAGAAAAAAGCTGAAATAAGTTCTTGTCTAGATTAATCACCCTCATTTTTTCCCTGCAGCCTTCAGGCAAAACAATCTCTTCTTCTTGCATAGAACCCACAATTCCAGATTCTAAGAGAGGGGAAATCAAAGTTTTTCAACCCAATCACCACATTGCATCTCCCTTGTTCAGGCCCTGATATCCACCCTGTGGAGTGGGGAAGAGACTTGGAGAATGACAGCTCATTTCAGGACTTGAATGGCGGGTTATATAGATCTCCCAGGAAGAGGATGTAGAGTCAGGGAAGAGACATTTTGGGCATATAAAGAGTGATGATTTGGAATAGATTTAGGTGCTAAGTTGCCTGGAAAGGTTTAAGACTAATATTCTTCTGAATTTTACTTGTTTATATTTGTACCAATTTCCTAAACCCCAGGATGGATATGACCAACACCACTCCCCCCGCCCCCGTTAATTTGGATATACGACTTAATCATAAGGTGCGTCTCTGTGATAGGTGTGCATGTGAGCTTGTGTAAAACATATTCATATACACCATGTACATATATTTATTTATTCTTCATTTTGCTGCTCATCAGTTTTTCCCCACTTTTTCTACCATGTAGAATCAGCAAAATAAAATGGCAAGTGGAATAATTAAAAGCACAGCAGTTGAGATTAAGCTCTGCAAAGATTAGTTCTGGCACAGGTTTTATTTAGTGTTATAAAGTGGTGACCTGAGGAAATAAAAGTGCATCCATTTAAGAGATGTTATTGATAAAACAGGAATAGGAACACAACGAAATTCAAAATGCAAAAGCGGATCTGGGAAATTGTCTGCTTAAGCATTCTGTGCAATTCCACTAAGCACTGGCTTCATAAATCCAAATGTCTGGCTCTATTATTTAAAGCCGCGTCTCTCAGTGGCTGCTAGTGGGCTGCGCAACACATAAGGTAGGCATGGCTGTGTGGGGTGTGCAGAAGCTGAGCAGGCACTTGCAGGTCCTTTTTTTTTTTTAACTCACTGTGGTCCGGTAAATCCTCTCTGTGCTCTGAGGACCACCTTCCGGAAGTCTGTCTGAGACATGCCGGGACAGATTCCTCTCAGCAGGTATAGCATTTACAGACCAGATTAGCTCAGTAATTAGATACTAGCTGGCTTTTATCAAGTCACCAGACATAAGCCTCCATTCAAGCAGAGGATAAACAAGACAAATCATAACATCTGGAATGTTCTTTATTTGATTAATTCAGCAGAGATTCACTTCGTATTGACTAGATGTTGAGAACTTTTCTGTGTATGCAAAACTAGAGCTACATATTGACAACATAATGTACCTATATATTATAGGTTATGTAATAAAAACAGGCAACTATATAATCACTACAAAGTATACACCACAGAGTTCCATAAATGCAGAAGTACTTTTGTAAAAGGAATGATAAATAGGAAGGCATTTGTCCTTCACAGGGGAAATATAGAATAAAGACACAGGCACCCTTGAGCAAGCAGTGACCTCTCTTGGTAGGAGTTTTGTCATCTTGACTTTAGATTTCTTCTCAGAATAACTCTTACAAATGTGTTTTGGACAGAAAAGGAGGTTCAGAGTGGAAAGTCACTTCCAGAGACCTTCCTGCTGCTGAAATCTGTCTTCTTTCAGCCGTAACTCAACTCTCTCTCTCTTCACCTCTCCCTCTCTCCGCTCCCGCGCCCTTCTCTCTCCTTCCTTCATCCCAACCTGTTGGTCACCTTCCTCCTCCCTGGTCCTTCCCCTCAGCGGCTCCCTCTTCCCTCTTCCTCCCTCCTTCCCTCCCTTCCTCCCTCCCTTCATCTTCCTTCATTCTTCCCTCCCTACTCCTTCCCTCCCACTTCTGCTAGGCAGCTATTGAACCTGCCCAGGTGAGGCGTGAAAGGACACCCTCGAAGGAAGTGACGTGTGAGGAGAGAGAACCAGGAAGCTCGCGTTCACTGCTCTGGCCTTGCCTGGGGGGCTTGGACTGGCTCCTCACGAGCCCTTCTGGCATTTCTAGCAGGGCCGGGGAGCTCCAGCCACAGCTCAGTGCCCGAAGCCGGAGCCACTGCCTCAGACGCTCAGGCCTCCTTTCCTCCCTGGGCTTCCTCCCCTTGCTGAAAACTCTGAAGAGACACTCTGGCGGAGCTCAGCCAGAGCTCACACACCCTCACCTGCCGTCCCTCCCTCTGGGAGCCTCAATCCGACCTCCATTCCTCCCTGAGCCTCCCCACCGCAACCCCTGGACCTGCCATTGGTGAGGAACATAACTGCCGCCATGTTCTGAGAGCCGCCATTTTAGAGCGGGGGTTGGCGTCCTTGGAACGGCAGGCGTTCCTCTGAGTGACTGTGGGTGGGACATGATCTGGCCAGCAGCCGCCCTCGCGTGCAGGCAACCGGAAACTGCCGCCTGGCCTGCGCGCCAGCAAGGACTGTATATAATCTGCACCCCCCTGTTGTCGGGGCCTCTCCTGGTAGCCAGATGCTGCTGGTGGCGGCGGGGTCCAACTCGAGCTTGTCTTCAGGTTCCCTTGGCTGTTGCCGCAGCGGACTGACCATTTTCTCGGTGGTACGTCTCACGGATCAGGGTACCACGATTTGCCCTGCCACAGACGCAGACTTTTATGGGTTTTTTATTAATTAATGTATAGTATTTTACAGCGTTGCTCATTTTTTTCCCTTTTTTGTTTTGTTTTCCCTTTTCGGTTTTGGCCCCCCCAACTTTTTCCCCCTTTGGTTCGGCCCGGTTCCCGGCGGGCACCACTGAACACTAACTTAGGCAGTCAGCCTGTGAAAGCCACTCTCCTGGCCTCAGACTCCCGGAGAGCACCGACGGGCATCTGGCTGCGCTCCCCATGGCATCTGCACACTTGACATAGTGCCTGGTGCGGCACCAGCTCCTGACAGGTGTTTTATTTTTTTTTTTTGGGGGGGGGGTGTACATCCGCGGGAGGGGTCCCTCAGGCTGGTGACTCGCGAAGGGGCGCTTTCTTAGACTGTGACAAGTCACATCAGCCCTGGCTTAGCAACCAGGAGGCCTGGGCCAGGGTGGGGGTGCGGGTCCAGCGCACGGAGGGAAGATGGGCAGGTCTCGAGCTGGCTCATTCCTCCGGCGCTGAGCCCCGCTGGAGTGGCAGGAGCCGGCTCTCAGTGCCCGAGGCCGGGACAAGTCAGCCTTCTGCTCACGGCTGCCACTTCAGGAAACTGTTGCCCAGCGTTCTTGTACGTCCTTCTGATTAATATTAATGGACAGACACTACTCTTGAAGCTGCTGCTCTGTGAGTATGGGGATAATTGGGTCAAGGGCTGGTGAGCAGTTTGCGCTGAACCAGGCACGTGTGAGACGCTCCACTGAGGTCCCTCCCGGTCCCTCTCGGGAGCGCTGCCCTTATCCTCTTATGGTTCAGTGGCCGCAGCGTCTGTGGACAGCACTGTGTGAGCAGGGGGCGGGTTCGCCCTGTTCAGCTGTGTGGGCCCACAGCACCCGGCCCAGGCTCCGCACTCCCCGCTCCTCCCGCTGCCCCCACCCCCACCCTCTGGCCGCCTGGATCCCGCCGTCATTTTAGAAATTAGAGTTCCTTTTGCTCTGTTTTGGCCTGTTCCTTTATTTCTTTGTTTCAACACATGAGTGAAATCAT
Source organism: Condylura cristata (assembly GCF_000260355.1). NCBI lineage: Eukaryota > Metazoa > Chordata > Mammalia > Eulipotyphla > Talpidae > Condylura > Condylura cristata. The sequence goes on along the minus strand of NW_004567110.1, from coordinate 3,160,944 downwards.
CCGGGGCCCTCCCTGGTGGCTCGGCGGGTTAAAGTGCGGCACTATGAAGCAATCTGCAGCCACGAGTTCAATCCCCGGCCAGGGAGTGACCCACAAGGCGCAGCAGACCTCTCCTGACCGCCCGCTGCTCCCTTGGCAGTGTGCCTCAGTCCATCTGCCTGTTGTGCTCCCCACTCTGTGTCTGGGGAGCCCCTCACCCCCCACACTTCTGCCCTGTAGCTGTTCTGTATGCATCAATAAATCAATCTTAAGAAAAAAAATCATCCAGTCTTTGCCTTTCTCCATCTCACTTATTTCGCTCCAGCCCACCCAAGATACCCCAAAAGGCAGGAGTTCATCTTTTTATTTAATTAATTTATTTATTTGTAGTTTTGCATTGCTGAGCAGTGGTCGGCTGTGCTTGGACACCACGCGTTTCCATCCACTCCTCTGTTTGCCTGGGCTGGCCCCTGGCTTGCCTGCTGTCGTCAGAGCTGCCCCAATATCGAGGTGCACGGGGGCGCCAGCTTAGAGTCCGCAGCCGCGGGGCAGACGCCCGCAAGCCGAGTGGCTGCAGCTCCGGTGGCCCTGGCTGCGGCGCTTCGCCTTCGCGCATGCGCGGTGCCCCCAGGACTTCTGGGGCCGTCAGCCGCCTTCTTCCTTTGTTTTACAACTTAGGTTCAAGTTTGCCTGCCATCTTCTTTGCATCATTGTCGATTCAGCTTCTTTGTCTATTTTTTAATTATTTGTCTTTCTTGTTTTTAAGATGCGGACACGGCCGATGGTGGATGCCTTCCCTTCACCTCGGTAACCGTCCCACCTGTTTCTCATTTTCCCATCATTACGGTAACGGCCCACCTGTTTCTCATTTCCCCATTGCTACAAGGGCCGCTCACACGTAACCATTCAGAGCAGCACCGTGCACGTCGCACGAGGCAACAGATGTGGCCCCTTGAGGCCTGGCATAACAAATCCAACCTACCTCTGGTTACCAACACTCTTGTTCTACGATCACCAGCTCTCAGAGGAGAAGGATGTCTTGGGATCCAGAAAGAAGCCATTTTGCAGCATTGCAGGGACATCTCCTTGGGGTAGTGGGTGAAGAGGCTACCGGCAGTGACTGGACTGCCGGGCATGCAGCCGCGATTCCATCACCAAAACCTTGCTCTGGCTTCACCAGGTCTCCGGCAGCGTTAACATCCCTCAGGACAGTTAAAGAAACTGTCTCAGAAGATTAAGGAAATGTCCAAAGTCATGCACGAAATTCCAGAATTGTATTAAGCAGCATTTATGGTATGACTGCTATACCGGGTGAGCCAGTTTTAATCATTGCATCTAGGAAATTGGTTTCAATTATTCATATTTCTTTCTAAAGAAATTACTTGATTTCCATGTGGAAAAAGACATTTTCAATATTTTATCATAACCTCTTTTTGGAGGTGTGATAGCAAAGTTCCCAAGTCAGAGCACATTTCTTGAAGAAAACATTCATTTAGTGATGTGTTGTGCAGGCCATTTTAATGAAGCAGAAATCAGCCTTCTTATTTTGTTTTACAACTTGGGTTCAAGGGTGCCTGTCTATTTATTTACCTATATTTGCCACCATCCTTCCTTTTTGTACAATGCTGGCTTTCTTCTCTCCGGTGCAGTCCTGCAGAATTCCCACCAGGGCACCCTGCACCATCACCACAGTCCCTGCGCTCTGGCCTCCCCTATTTTGATCCCGCTGCCTCCTCTGTTGCAGAAATCTCCGATTTATAGTTGCTTGTTGATTTTGTATTTTTATTCATTATAATTATTTTGTTCCTGATCCCATATTTGATTCCCCAATATTCCTCATATAATTTGCAGGCTTTCAGGGTCATTTAAAGGTTTATTTTTTCAAAGCAATGACTCAGAACCTGGCAAGCTTCTGCCACTGGCTTCCTGAAAACAGCAGTAGGTGCCCAGAGACCTGATCTGGGGCTCAGCAGAATCAGACCTGGAAAGATACAGCCAGGTGCCAACCCCTCCCAGCCCCGTCTGGAGGTGGACCTGGCTGGCCGAGGTGGTCACTGTGCAGTGCCACGGGGGTCGCTCAAGGGAGTGGAGTGAGGGGAGGGTCCCCACATACAGCCGCCCTCCCCGCTGCCTTGAGTCGGCTCTGCTCCACCCGGGCTGGCACCGCGTGGCGGGCATGGCATCACTGCGAGATGCTTTTGAGCCACACTGGGCACAGGGCAGAGCCCTGAGTCTGGGGGTGGCTTCCTCTCCCTGTGCACCTGGCATTTGGGGTGATGCCTGAGATCCTGTGAGCAGACAAGTCAGTACTTGGCATTTCCTGTGGCTTCAGCTCCTGTTCCAAGGCCTCCTGGTCACCCCTTCCAGAAAGCTCTGTATTGAGGACGGGAGATCCAGGCTGCTCTTGTGTCTCAGGGGGGGTTGGGGAGTCACTGAGAAGAGGCAGCACCATCACCACTGAGCCCTGAGGGACACGTGGGGTGTGCTCTGTGGGAGGCGCCCAGAGTATGTGCACCTAGGTCTCCATTGCACATACGTGAAACATGCTGAACCGGTGTGTACTGAACCGGTGTGTACTCGCATGGATGCCCCCCCACGTGGGATGGCGGCTGCACCTGTGGGGTTGCATACCAGGGAAACGCAGCCCAGCCAGGGACCGGCAGGACTGACGTCAGGTCTCTAGCAAGCGACCAGAGAGCGCCCTCTGCAGGCCAAGCCTCACAGGGCAGGGGCCGGACCAGAGACTCACTCTCATTTCCAGGATGTAGGCCTCCCCTGAAAGCCATCACCTGAGCAGGTGAGCTAACGGCATTAGCAAGGGAGCTCTGTTTGTTTAAAGGTTTGATTTAAATGTTACCACATCTAAAAATTAGACCTTCAAGCAACATCCACACTGATGTTCCACTGAACACCCCGGCGTCTGAGCCGCATGAGCACACAGAACGAACCATCATGGAGCCCTGCGGAATATCCCCACCGCCCACCGGGGGAAGGGGGGGTTGTTACTTGGGGGCACCACAAAACCTGGCTGCAAGCTTGAACTTGTTTCTGACAAGCTGTGCGATTTCCAGCCTTCTTAGCTGCTCAGAACTTCAGGGTCCTGGTTGGTCAAATAGTTATAAAGATTCCTGGGGTCTCCCTGGGGGCGCAGGGTAAGTCTCAGTGCTGTCCACTATCGCAGCCACTGCAGCATGAGTTCCATCCCCGGCCAGGGAGGGACCCACATGGCGCGACAGACCTCTCCTGTCTCCCTGCTGCCCCCCTCGGCAGTGGGTTTCAGTAGATCCGCCTGTTCTGCTCCCCAGAGCGCAGGTGCTGGTGGGGACCCGGGAAGCAGTGTCCACACCACGGATAATCTGGCCCCGACAGCAAAGAGGACTTAACCCAGTTTGCGGTGGGTAAAACCAGCGTGGACAAGACAGCCGGGGCGGCCCTGGATGCTGAAGAGAGTCCCAACCGAAGACCTGCCCCTCAGGGGGAGCCCTGCCCCCCGGGGGTTTTGGGGGGGCTCCCCCTCCGCAGCGCCCCCTGGTGGCGGTGCTTCCATGCCGTAGAGTTTAAAATGCTCACGGTCAGGCTGGTGCCTTGACCCCACAGAGTCCGGAACTGTGGAGCGCGAGGGAGGGCCGCGTCTCCTCTGAGGCCCGTCGGGTCGCTGTCCTCACATCCCGACACGTTTATTTTTTTACCAAATCAGACAAATGACAGAGCCATGTACTCTCCTTCAGCGTCCACTTAACGTAATTGAACGGGATGTGATTCTGCAAAGCACAGGTGGTGATTATGGCAGCGTCGTGCAGCTTATTATTTGATTTGAGGTGGCAGTTTCCAGATGAGCTGCTTGGGAGTCCATGTTAATGGGCTGAGTCTGGGGAGAGCATCCATCCATCAGGCGGTGACCAGCAGCCCCCGGGGGCTGGCCAGGGCACTGGGCTGGGCGTGGAGAACCAGCCGGACACCAGGCGCCCGTAATGCAGGGGGAGAGGTGTTGTCCTGAATAAAAAGGGGATGACCGCCGTCCAGCCGCAGGCGTGTCTGCTCCCTACGCGGCACAGCCTGGAGGCCGTGGCTGAGGCCCACAGAGCCAGCGGCGGGCCCGGGTGCGGGCTGGAGGCCAGGACCGTGCGCACACGGCGTGCCGCCAGCGCGCGCGGCCGGGGTGGCTGACGAGGCCCGGGAAAGGCTTCGGGAAGGTGCTGGAAGAAGAATCTCTACTGCACCTCTTGGCTGGCAGCCACGTTCCCCCCCGACCTCGCCAGACGGCTCTCCAGGCGCTGTCCTCTCGGTTCGCGAGGTGTGGCCGTTACCCAGGCCCGCCGAGCCCGGGGGGAGAAGCGCGCGTCGGCGGGCGCGAAGGCCGCAGCCCTGCGCTGATGCCGTTTTGTTCCCAGGTCTGCACGTGCTCTGCTCTTTCCCGGTTGGCCGCGTGGCCGAGTGCCATCTTATCACAAGAGCGAGCTTCCTCCGCGTGTCGCAGGCAGACGGGCCCGATGTGGGGCGGGGGCAGGGCCGGGCCACGCGGGTCCTGCAGGAGAGCAGCGGAGGGGTCGCTGACGGGGGCGTGGCGGCGCGGCCCGCTGGAGGCCAGCAGCCTACAGCCTGGCTGCGGTGACCCCTTTCGTCATAGGCGGCGTGACGCCGCCGCGGCGAGGCCCCGAAGGCGTCGGGCCAGCGGGCAGGGCACGCCCGTTCCGGCGTGAGGCTGGTTCTCGGCCCCTGGGCCTCCTCTGGGTGCGGGGAACTCGGTCGGTCTCTCCCGGGCTTCTCCGCACTTGCTAGAGAAGAGTCACGTGCCTGGCATGAGGCGCAGTGAGCACCTTGGGTGCTCAGGAGCCCCGCGGGGCCTGCCCCTCCACCCCTCGCAGGCTCAGCCGCACCCTCCCCGCCCCACCTCCTCATGCTGGGGTGCCGGCGGGACAGCACCCCGAGTCCAGAGGCGTCGACACGCAGACTGACTCTTCCTGGCGTGTTTGCGACTGCGGCCTGCAAAACTCGCTTTCTAAATGGCGTGAGCGCACTCCTGCCCTCTCGCCAGTCTTCCGTTACAGCAATCACAGAAGCTGCTTAGCCAGGTGTGGTCAGACAGGTGAGAGCCCAGGGCGCCCCGATCAAGACCTCCCCTCCCGGGAAGCCCTCTTCGTCCGTGGCACATGCCCACCTCTGCCCCGCCCCCCCAGCAGCGCCAGGGCTGATGTTGCCCTGCCCGCGTGCCCTTGACCTCTGATCCCCACCGTGGGATTATCCTCCTTTCTAACAACGTCTTGGTTTAGCACCATGACGAAGTATTGGGACTACCCAGCCTCAGTGACAAGTATCTGCACAGCTCTGAGTGTGGGAGGATGTGGCTGAGAGGCTGTAAGGAACAGAGGCTGAGGGGAGAGGCTGCCAGGAGCCACTGTTCTGACACTGCAGGGATTTTACACACATCAGTTTTTTTTTTTATTTTTTTTTTTCTCTTTAATTCCAACATCTGAATAAAATTGGAAATACTTGACTCCTGTTAGAGATCTTAAAGCGAAAGGGATGAGACAAGCTCTATATAGCAAAACAGACTGCAGGAAACAGGTAAATGAACATTTGATTAACCTGATAGCAGCCGATTAAGTTGATCAATCTTTGATTAATGTTTGGTCTGGCTCTAATGGCTGGAATTCATATCCCCATGATGTGTCAGGTCTCCTGCCCGCTCCCTGCCAGGAGACAGTTCAAAGCCCCCGATTCACCAACCTAACCCCCCATGCCATAAACGAAGTGTGAGATGAATAAACCCTCCCGTGAAAGAGGCCGGAACGTCTGAGACCCTGCACTTGCAGGGACTCACGTGGGCAACTAACAGGATCCAGGGCTCCCAGCCCCCCAGCTTCGTGCCCTCCATACCCCACACCTCTGACATCACAGTCCCCATTCAGCCCCCAGAAAACCCCCCCTCTCCTGGATCATTGAGATATGGGTCCTCCCTCGTCACCCCTTGTCAGATGGAATTAAATGATGATAGATTCACAGGCTATCGAGCCTTCGATCTGTACCCACGACCGTCCTCCATGAGAGATGAAATTCTACCTTCAAGTGTCAAGTCATTGACGGAGCTTACAGTTATCAGCTCGAAACTTACAATGCTATATTCTGTGCTATAGGCCTGACCACAGGGTAGCTGATTTCAATCCGAGGCCGACGTGGAGCCCATGAATATGAAGGGCAGGCTGCACAGAACAGCGGGCTCTAAGCACAGCTTTTCAAAGGTGTGAGCCCAGGTTTGTATCCAAGCAGGCTTCCTGGAGGAGGAGGCATTTGAGCTAGAGATGAGAGGACCAGGAGGTTCCAGTGAGAACAGACTTGGGCAGAGGCGCTGCTTTCTACCTGAACTGGAAGCCAGTTATCCACCTCTGGGTGCTGCGTTTGGCACTGAAGCGACTCATCAGTTGGGTGGGCACGTTCAAGCCACCGCCTGCTTCCAGCTATCCCTGGGTGTATGTCCTTTACCCTGGAGAAAATTCACACTCGCTCTTTCACAGGCACCGCTATCTCATGATGAATTCTAATAATTAAAGCAAAAGTAAGGAGATGACGAGGAAACAACCCACCCGCTCCCTCCTGCTCACCTCATTCAGCAGCTGACTAAGTCACATCTAGATTCACCGGGGATGTGTTTGACGCAGACAGAAAATTGAAAATGTATTTCCGCTACATTAAGGAGATGGTCATTTTCAAAATGAATCTCTTTATGAGAAGTAATCAGAATTAGATAAGGATGGAGAGCAAAAGTCTGCACTATTTAGATGGTTTCGATATCAAGGGTGATTAATTATCATCTTAAAATATCACAGGCAATGCTTGCCTCATCTGTTCTCCTGAATTGACCTCTTCCGTGCCCATTATGTTTCTCCTCAGTTGAAATGAGCTTTTAAATGGGCCTTGCGTGGCGAGTCTGGGCTGGTCGGGCTCTGATGAATGGGCCGGGCATGCCGACGTTCCTCGCCTGTGATCACTGTCGCTGTGGAAAGAGAGATCGCGGACACCGGACTCAGACAGACCCGAATTTAAAACCTCACTCGCTTTGACTCATTCTCCCGGGCTGCTGTAGTGGTTATTTCATTTGCTGGTGGTACAGAATGAACGGGCACATAAATACATTCAGAAGGTTTAACAAGCAGTCCGGCCTAGCACGCAGCAGGAGCCGGGCCGTGCGTTTACACACACATTAATTTCCTTTTAGAAATGGCAGCGCCATAGGTTAAAGAGGGCGCTGCCTTCTCTCCTCTGCTCGACAATCAGCATCCAGAGGGACCGTCTCTCACGCAGGTGTTCTTTTCTGCAATCGAGAAACACGGGCCAGGCACGCTCTCTTTGTAGAAACAATGAGGGTCAACCCCAACATTTCTGCAAAGCTACAGAAGAGGAGGATCGCGAGGGGAGCTGTGTGGAGGCCACGTATGGACCCCACAGCAAGCCGGGCAGACAGCAGCCTGTCCAAGCTCCCGTGGCCAACAGGCCCAGCAGCCCAAAGAAACAGGCAGAGACAAATGCACACAGGAGCTTGTTCAGATGGGCTTCCCCGTGGGTCAGTGCTAACCAGATTCACATCGCAGTTTTATTTTAAACTCAGGTAAGTGGGGCCCTCCCTGGTGGTGCTATGGGTTAGGACACTGCATTGCAAGCTCTCCACAGCCGCCTCAGTGCTGAGTTCAATCCCTGGCTTGGGAGGTGACCCACACGGCACAGCAGACCTCTCCTATCTCCCCACTACTCCCCTCAGCAGTGTTTCAGTCGATCGGCCTGTTCTGCTCCCCGTTCTATGTCTGGTGAGTCCTCTCACAGCCCCTGCATCTCTGGCCCATACCCCAGCTCTGTATGCTTAAATACATAAATTGTTAAATAAATAAACTTTGGTTCACATCAAGCAGTGGAGGGGATTTTTCCACGTGGGCTTTGATGGGAGAGAGATCTTCCGAGTTAGGAACGCGGCCTTGAAGGCACCACGGACCCTGCTACCACAGGTCCCGGCACACGCGAGTGGACAGTCAGCGAGGAGACCCCCTGCCCAGGCCGCTTCAGTGAGACGCACCCAGGGGGGAGCAAAGCCCGTAACGGTGCCCAGACGCTCAGGGTCAGCTCCCGCGCCTGGCATTTTAGGGAAAATACCCAGGGGATGCTCAGAGGTGGGTCCAAAAGACAGTCTCCTTGGAGGGAAGAAATTAAAAACAAAACAAAACAAAAAACTTTCATTTGGAGAATGTGAAGGTTCTTAGCCAAAAAGAGCCCTTAGCCAGCTACCACAAAGACCTGCAGATTCCAAAATCACTACAAAGCGGGTTAGTATCCGCACATGAGTTAGCATCTATGTCTCCTGGCGTATTAAAATAAGATCTATTATAAAACTACTTCATACAAAGTCCCTAAAACACCGACCAAGGGCGCGTGTCCCTCACTGTGGATAAGGACTCACCTGGCCACACACGGGACAGCCAGGCTGAGCTCCCGGCACTGAGCGGGGGAAGTGACCGCCAAGGTCCCTGCTGGGCGAGGGACAGGCTCGCCCCTCCTGGGCACCTCCGAGCTGCAGCAGGGCCACAGAGGTGGGCTGTTCGTTCGAGCAGGGTGCTGTGTCACAGACGCCTCGTCAGAGCTCACGGCCTTCTGCGCAGGCGGTGGGAAAGGAAGGACGTAGGGGGTCAGCTCCCAGTTCATGGTCCCTGCGCACTCCCCCCCTCCCCCCAACGCTGTAGGTTGGCGCTGTGCTCTGCGGGGAACCCTGCCCAGCCCGGACAAAGGCCTTCCACGTACTTTTCTTGACTGTGGAACATTCCTTCTTTTAAAAAAAAAAGTTAACCCAGTCTGGAGATAGAGATTGATCTTGCCCGTCTGCTGTTAAAAGTGTCGCCCTGCCGTCCTCACGCCCGGGAATCTTCTTCCTTCACCCCCGGGACGCGGGCCACTTCCACCTGCAGACGCCCACTCAGACCTGTCGTTTCTGCTCTTTTAACCAGTGTTGCCTGCTGTTGCGGGCAGGACAGCGCTACACTTGAGCCGGTCTCGTTCTTCCCGCCCTGCATAGGCGTCTTCTCACTGCCCACGTTTCACATAAAAGCACAGGAAGAATAGGGGTGCCGTTTCCCGTCACAGCAACCTGGGTGCAGAGTCCCAGGCCAGGGCCAGCTGCCCCCCTGGGCCACGCGGGTCTCCTTGTGCAGGACACACCAGGAACCAGCCAACCCAAGCAGAAAAGCAGCCACCCCAGGGAACAAAAGTCACTACGACTCCCTGAACCCCCCCACACACACCCCTGGTGGGGGCTGGTATTTGCCAGAACCGGGGAGCAGCAGTCACTCTGGCTCAGAGTTCCTGTCCTCCAGGCGTTGACCACACACTTTCTGGGCTACTTCCCTGCTGTGAGGCGACCGGACCCCACACCACCTCCTCTCTGCCCTACCAGTTTTGATGTAGAAGAAACGAGTCATGTTTTGAAGATAAAGATACAGAAAAGAACAAACCGGCCGCAGAGCCTTCGAAACTTAGTAATTACACAAGAACAAAGAAGCCGCAGAAAGAGAAGGGACCGCAAACCCACCATGTCCACTAATGATGCCGAAATAACAGCAGTCAGACTCGCCAGCCCGGGACAGTCCAGATGACACACTTCAGAACAAAGATCGCGATGGGAACCCAACGGCCTCTGACTACGCGCGCACAGTAGGGGTTGGCGAGCCACAGACGGAGTGTTGCTCGGCCACTGAACATTTTCGTAAAGATGCCAACTTAGAGTCCTCAAAAATCCCGGTTGTGCAGCAATTTTACTTTAAAAATATCAAATATTAGTCACCTTTAGAAACTAATTTTAGAGGAAAATGGACTACAGACATGTTAAAATAGGAATGGCCAGCGTCGGGGGGGGGGGGGCTGGGAGGGGCTCAGATAAGGCAGGCGACTGATATTTGCAGAGCTCGAGTTTCTCAGCGTCGCCGGGGGGCGTGGGTGCGCCCCAAGCGTGGACACCAAGGTGTCAGAGCAGACAGAAGGCCTCTCTCTGAGTCTGGGGCTGACTCTACATCACTTGGACAAGACTAAGTGGACCCGGAGTCCACAGTGGTCACAGTGTGCCCTGGGCTGTGTCCAGGCCACGTCTTCTTGGTCACAGCCCCCCTTGCTCCTACGCTGGCCCCCAAGGGGCTTCGTGGAGCTGACCACGCCCACCTGGCTCTCGGTGGGCTGCAGGAAGAGGAAGGCCTGTTTCAGGGAAGAGTAGGCGTGTTGTGTCCCGAGATGTGACGGGGCCGTGGGACAAGGGGAGCAGCCACCCGCCTGAGCCCTGCTCAGAGCTTTCTGCACACTGTCTGCAGAGATCCGTGCTCATTGATTGACTCTGAGAGGGCTGCGTGTCAGCATGCGCAGCTGCCTGCAGCCACGGCCTGAGCCTGGTCCCCAGCAGAGTGACCCCCACGGCGCAGCAGACTCTTGTCTCCTTGCTGCTCCCTCAGCGTGGATTTCAGTAGCTCCACTATTGCGCGCCCCACTCTGTCTCTGGGGAGTCCTCTCACCACCCTACCTGTGGCCTGCACCCCAGCTCTTGTGTGCATAAATAAATAAATCTGTATGTGTATACAGGGCGGGGTATCTGTGTGACTTCGGTGGTGGGGTAGATGCTGGCCAACATTGAATGCAGAGGCCAGGAAGGATGGACGCAGCAGGGCAGAAATGAGTCTGAAACAGTGTGTTTTAGTGGCTACCAACGTAAAAGCAAAAGGACCTTCAGGTAATGATCCCAGTGTTAGGTATGGCATTGAGTTCCACATAAGAGCAGGGCCTGAGTGTTTCTGATTGCAGAAAACCAGCTCAGTGTATCCACTCTAAACTCAAAGGGCAGCTGGTCGGCTGTGCTCAGCCCACACCTGTCATACTCGAGACCAGCTGCCAATGCCAGCAGACGCCAGGGCGCCTCATCCTACACCATGGCCACAGGCAACCAGGAGAAGAGACCCCCGCTTGATAGGCTCTTGTTGGGGTGAAATGATCTGTGAAGATGAGTGAGAAGGTGACTTCTCAGTTAGTGTGATGAATCGGGTTCTGGAGGTGGAGAAAGGAAAGAACGTTCTAGAAGTGAACACAAGGCAGAAGGATGTGGACATGCCACCCTGTTGAGACCAAGAGAGGATGGGAAGACCAGACTCACACAGCCCGGCTCCGAGGCGAGACGCACGGTGTTTGGTCGGCTCCCATCCTCCAGGACACTCCACAACGTCATACGTGGAACTTGCAGACAACTCGCACTCCCAAGTCTGCAGGTGGGAGCTATTCAAAATCAGGTGTGTGGGGGGGGGGGGTTGGGGGGGGGGGGGTGCAGACAGACAGTGGAGAGGTAAATGTATTTGCTTGAGTTTGAAAAACTATTCAGAACTGAATCAGAACTCAAGCATGTTTGAGTCTCAAATAATCGTTCCCCCTACAATGTTGATATAAATGATGGGGCTCAAAAATAAAAATGTAGGAGGTAATGTAGAAACGACTAGAATGTTTTTAAAATGGTGAGCAAAGCCCCCTCTGGAATACAGTTGGGACTCACGGCTTAGGGCAGGGACTCCAGACTGAGTCGGATGACGGTCACGCAACTCTGCAGTCACTACTGGGCTCCCAGCACATTTCAGCCCTTCACGTCCCCCTATACCTGGGAAGAAGTCTGGTTCTTTCCTTACTGGACACAAACATGTTCCAGACCTGGTCTCCAGCCTCTTCTACCATACCTGTCCACGCATCCCACCACGGTGAGGTGAATCCCTGCATTCTATTATTTAAGAATTACTTTTTACGCATGCAGGAACGGAGGCCTAGGACAAAGGTATGGGGGTGGTTAGTGGCTACGGATAGCTCCATAGTGCTGCACTCTGGGGAGCCCCAACCCCTGCATTCTCGCACACCTCATCTCCCAACTCAGGCCCGCGTTTGACTCCACGTCTAGGAACATCGCCCAGAGTGTCTGGATAAAGCTCCTTGCTCTACCTGCCAGCTGGAACTTAGACAGTACAAATACAGAGATCTTCCTCACCTACCTCATGCCCTTCCTGGCACCTGCAGGCATGGTGCCCAGGGGCGCCACCCTTACTCCTCAGGTTCTTCCTCTCTCTTCTCCTGTCCTGTCTTGGCTAACTGAGCTGACAGCACTTTCGAGCCTGTTTACTTACCTGTCAGCTCTCTCCAGCTCTGTTAAAGAGCAGCCTTGGAATTTTGTTCTCCAAGCCCTTCTGTACCCGGACCTCAGAGCAGTGTTCTTTTGAAAGCAGTTTCCATGAGCTTAGCCCATAAAAACTAGTCAACACATGCAGAAGATGAACAAATAAGCAAATTAGGCATAAAGCACTAAGTTGCAGGGAAACCCATTCATTCAGTAATGGTTTATTTTGGTATTAAAAAAAAAAAAAAAACCAGATCACTAGAATTGTGTTGCATTCTGTACTATTATCTATAGAAATGAAACCTAATGAAGCAACATCCTTTGATCTTTTCTGACTTGAAGTTAATGGCGACAGCAATTAAGAAGACAGTGTGAAGCATTGAAATGGGATCTGACTTTCATCATCTACCAAAGAGTTGCTGAGAACAGAGGCCCAGCTAGAAGAGGCTCCGATCTCAGAGTACACTGGCCCCTGACCAGGCCTTCTGCGTGCTGGCGTTTCTTTGTTCTTAAAACTTCAGCAAGGTATTTCATCTCTCTAGTGCTTTCTTTCCCTCGATCATTCATTGATTCGGAACACTGACAGTGTATCCACTACAACACACCGTGCATCTGGCTGGGCAATGCCAGTGAGGGATTTGGACAATGGTTTTATGACACAACAGATCACCACTTCCAAAGTCAACATGTCCATGGCTTGTCCTTTTTGGAAGAGTCACACTATGACATTTATCATTAATGCCACTGTCTGCAGTTTGTCCAGGAGTGACAGACTCAAAGACGCAATGACTCCACTATTCCTGTTGCTTTTTCTTTCCTTACAATATTGTGTGCTTTGTGCAATACTCCATCTTTCCCTCAGCACAGTCCCTGCACTTACCCCTCACCACGGCACCGTGAACCATCGCGCCCCATCAGAAGCAGGTTGTGACTCAAACGAGATGATGGAGCACCATCCTCTGTGGGTGCAGGGCTGTGTGGCTACTTCCCATTTCCGCCACTCACCCTGTCACTCAGCACCTTTCTTTCCTCCCTCTCCCCTCCCTCCCTCCCTCCCTCTCCTTCAATCTTCCCTCCTCCCTCCTTTCCTCTCCCCCATTTACAAACAAGCCCAGAGCACCTACCTTGCTCCAGGATCTTTGTTATGTGGCCATCACCACTCAGTCACCCAGTGATTGTGGGGAGTTAATAAGAATATTGCTGACCATCACTTGTATACTACAGAATATAATGTAAACTTGGAAAAAGTTAGAAAGCCATTTATCTCCCAGAATATTAAAAACCAGAAAATACAAAGCAGCAGTTTTGGGGCAAAAATGATGACTTAAAAAGAGTTTCATTCAAAATGTTGGAGCACAATAGAAGAGGCTCCCAGGGCGGCTTCTCTGCGCTGCGTTGCAGTCTGAAAGTCATGAGCAGCGCGATGCAAGTTGCTGTGTTTCCCTTTGCTTGTTGAGCAAATGCAGTGAGTTCTTATGAAAAGACAGCGCTAGGCCTCTGCTAGCTTTTTGAAAAAGCTGATTGTTAACAGGATCTGATCTTGTTTTCCTACTCACGCATTACTGCACATCACTTTTAGAAATTGAGAAAAAAATAAAAGGATGGAAACAAATCCACATTACGCTTAGAGAAGGGAGGTCAGTCACCGCGGTCAGGCCCGGGACTTCACCCTCTGCCGCGCCACTGAGCGAATGTGCACATCGCCACGCCTACGGAGAAGAACTGGGGTGCAGGCCAGAGGTGGGGGGTGAGAGGACTCCCCAGAGACAGAGTGGGGAGCAACTCACTGCTGAGGGGAGCAGCAGGAGACAGGAGAGGTCTGCTGGGCTCTGTGGGTCACTCTCTGCCTGGGCATCGAACTCATGCTGCAGTGGCACAGAGCTGAGACTTAACCCCCAGCCACAGGGAGGCCTGAAGACCTGAAATCTCAGTATCAATAGGCCATCAATGAAGTACCCTGCACCCATCCCGTCCCCCAAAATGGCTGGACTTGGAAGCGACTTTCAGGTATTAGAATTCTCAAACTATTTAATGGTTACGAAGGGCAAAGCCCCCCAGCAGTGCAGAAAGGCCTGGAATAACCTGCTCAAGATCACATGGCCCATAACCCAAGTCAGTGGGCGTCTAACAGCCAAGCCCTAACTAGATTTATCTTGAGGAGATACCCGCCCAGACTATCAGAGCAGCCTAGGTAAAGTCAGAGCACAGGAGAAGCCCAGCAGGGCAGCAGTGGGCTCTGGTCCGTAGGTGGCAAGAGTTGGGCACCGTTGAAACGTGTGTTCGAGATGACGATGATCGTTGCTGGAGTCAGTGGGTCTGGAGGGCGGGGTCCTTGGGGCCACCCTGGGAAAGGTGTCCCCAGAGCGGCCCTCCAGCGGCGGGTGGCGAGTTCCCAGGAGAGCTCCGGAGACAGAGGCTCAGTGACTGAAAGATCTGTGCGCTAGGGAGGGGCGGGGAGGGCGCTGCACAGAGAGCGGGCTGGGCCTGCCTCCGTGGGCACCCGCGTCTGTCCTCTGACCCTCTCCCCACCCCACCTTCCTTTTTCGTTTCTCTCTTACACACACACACACACACACACACACGGTCACGCGTGGGCACAGATGCAGGCACTGGGCGCCCCAGCTGGCCCCTCCCACGAGCTCCCCGTCCCAGCCACCTTCCCTGCAAGCTGCTCTTCTCTCCTCACAGTCCCTCAGCCGGTGCCAGTCACTGTGCCAAGCCCCACCCTGATCCTGAACAACCTTCTCAATCTGCTGAGGTCAGCACAGCCCGTTTCCCAGCAAGACTGAGCATTGGACCAGAGCTGACGCAAACCCTCTTCCCAGGGAGCCCACCCTTGGGGCAAAACCTTTTATAAGAAAGATTATTTTAAAAAGATGTTTTCTTTTTTTCCCTCTGCTCTCCCAAGAAGAATTCTGTGCCCAGCCCTCACCCGGACTGGCCTTTATTACAAACGCATCTCCTTGAAGCAGCTCAAGACTTACTTTGCTGACAAGACCATTCTGATGCCTTCATTGCAAACACCGGCCTCTGTCAGGGCCCCGGGAGCTGTATTTCCTCCCAGAGGGCTACAGGCTTGGGGTTCTCTGAGCTGAGGGGTACTGGGTGGGGTATGGGGGGCAAGAGGTGCACTCAGCCCCAGGCAGGGGAGAAGCATTTCCTTCAGACAGGCTCACCAGGCCCACAGGGCTCTTCATTATGCAAATGAGTGCTGTGTTTGTTTATCTTTCCTCTAAAAGAAAAAATATCTGGCAGTAATTGCTTTCTTTTTTTTTTTTTCTTAAAGATTGATGTATTTATTTGTGCATACAGAACTGGGGTACAGGCCAGAGGTGCAGTGGCAGAGAGGGGATTCACCAGAGACAGAGTGGGGTGCAGAACAGGCGGACTGACAAAGTCCACTGCTGAGGGGAGCAGTGGGCGGTCAGGAGAGGTCTGCGCACACTGTGGTCACCTCCTGGGAGTGGATGGAACTCCTGCAGAAGTGGCTTTAGCTTCTTAGTGCCCTCTAACCCGCTGAGCCACCAGGGAGGGCCCCAGGAATTGCTTTCTTCCAGCAGACAGATGCTTTGATTGATCACACAAAAGGGGGGCGGGCAGGCAGCCTGTGGTGTAGAGTGATTCAGACCCATCACCCCCATTATTTAAGGTCACTGGACACCTTGCTTTACTTTGGGGGTGGGAGAAGGAAGAGGCGAAAAGCAGAGCAAGAGAAAGGGAAGGGGAGGGTCTTGGAGAAGAAAAGGGGGGGGAGGGGGCATGGAAAAGAACCCCCAGGTAAAAGAACAGGTAGAAAGGAGAAGCAAGCCCCAGGAGCTCAGCATGGAGAGCCTCTGCACAATTGCTCAACAGGTAGCTCGGCCTCTACCACCTTCCTGTACCTGAGAGAC
>NW_004567110.1:3138371-3144360 GCF_000260355.1 Condylura cristata | reverse complement strand
CCCTGTGAGCAGACCCCAGAGCGCAGGAGGGCGCGTCCCCTGTGAGCAGACCCCAGAGCGCAGGAGGGCGCGTCCCCTGTGAGCAGACCCCAGAGAGCAGGAGGGCGAGGTCCCCTGTGAGCAGACCCCAGAGCGCAGGAGGGCGCGTCCCCTGTGAGCAGACCCCAGAGAGCAGGAGGGCGCGGGGCCCTTGCAGTGCGGACTCTGCTTTGGCAGCATGGAAGGACCCAGCCCTGCTGGAGGGGAGGCCCAGCACTGCTCTGTGCTTCCTTCCAGGCCCTTCCTCACGCGTGGTCTGTCTGGGCTGAGCAGGCCTCCCGCAGAGCTGGCCTCAGGAATACGTGTGGGGCAGGGCCCACACTGCCCTCTGCAACTTCCTCTCTGGCTCTGGGCACTGGCAGGGTCAGAGAGACTCTGCACATAAACCCTCTGGTGAACTTACAGGATCACCAACGTGGCTCCAGTTGGCCAAGCCCTGTAAGGACCAACCTGGGTCCGTGTCCGTGTCCTTGAGGAACGATGGATGGAGACACCGCAGCTCCTTCATGAGTGGATGCTGGATGGGCTCCTTCCCCTCTGTCCAGTAGTCGCTGCTTTGCGAGAGCCCTTGAAGGCCCGTTTGAAATGCAAACTTGTCCCTAGGGCAGCTGCCTGCAGGCCAGCCTGTGTGTCCACAGGGCGCAGGACACGAAGGCAGAGATCAGGGTGAAGATGGGTGCAGGGACGTGGGACACGAAGGCACGAAGATCCCCGGGGCCTACAGCTGCCCACGCAATGCCAGCGTGTTTGCGTCAGGCAGCCCCTGCTGAACAGCCAGCTATGGCCGCACCTGCTCAAAGCCAGCCCACGCTTCCTTCCGTCCTGCTCAGACTGGCCTTCCCTCTGGCTGACTGACGCAGAGGAGATAGAACTGAGGGTCCTTGACTCGAGGACTGAGCCCAGCCCCTTTCTCTCTCTTCCTCTGCCCGTTCTTCAGTCTACATAGGTTGGGAGTCACACTGAGACATGGTACTCATTCTCTGCTGACGTGAACTCCTGCACGAAGCCATCTCTGAGCCTGCTGAGCCACCCGCCGCCTGTGCTCCGGGCCAGGATGGTGACCTGTCCGTCTGCTCCCCCAGCCCTCCCGAGTCTCAGGGACCTTCCCCATGTGGTCTAGAGTTCGGTACCTGGAAGTATTTATTGAGCCGATCGCCCAGTGACGGTGCCCTCACAGACCTTCCCGGCCAGCCTCTGAGCCCCAGAGCACTGTCGTGTTTTCATGGGCTCGGAAACAAACTGAAAGAAGAAAAGGAGCGGGAGGCCCCATAACGGAAGCTCGGGAAGCCCGTGCCCAGCCTGCACCCCCTTTCTCCCCACTCTGGTTTCCTGCTGAATGGATGGGAGACAAGACATTTTAGCTTCCTTAAAGAAGACAAAACCAAACACAAACCCTACTTCTGAATTTCAAACTCGGACACCGGCACTTGACAAGTCAATGGTTTGGAGCCCCCTTGTTCCCGGGGCGGGGGGCAGGGCTTTACAATATTCCATCAAGGGGTGCAGAGACAGACCCCGCAATGCGTGTGGGGTCACCTCGCTGTATCTGTGCTGTGCCACGCAAGGTCTGACCTACTAGATTTTCTGGGCCATGATAAATGTTGAGTGGCTGCTTCACTTTGAAACTAATTTAACCAAAGCCTGATTCTGTTCAGGAGTGAGCTGAACTCTGGATGGGCCATTTACTTTTCTGCCTGGTCAGACTTTGGCATCATGAAGGGATTGGGGAAGAATCTGCTTCCTCATCGCTTTTGGGGTCCACCTGCGCTGAGCATCCAGTCTCGCCTGACTGTGGAGGAGGAAAATGCACCCATCCACGCCTGCACCGTCCCGCTATTCACTGACTCAGTTACGCATCCTCTAACAGTTTAACATGCAGTCCGTCACGACTGCTCCGCTCAACATGAACTTCTCAAGAATGGAGCCAGAGTCCTGAGAGGCTGAGTTTTGAAAGCTGTCCCCACGCGGTTTTCTCGGGGCCAGGCGTACACAGGGCCCCTGGCCCCCGCCCTCCCTGGGTCGAGGCGGCAGCTGTATCAGGGATGATATAGAGGCGCCTCAAGAAAACGCTGCCCCAACGCTGTCCAGGACCGGGAAGACGACTGCACTGACAAGCTGGGGATACCCCACTTCCTCCTGCTGTCACCCCGTTGAGCAGTGCAGGTCCCAGTACCCCGGTACCTGAAAGCGAAGAGGAAATGCTTTGGGGCCCAGTGGGAAGGGCGTTTACTGAAGTGACTGGTGAGGAGATATAGCTGGAATCCTCCCGTCAGCACCTGATTGCATTTATTATCACACTACTGCAGGTGCTGCTACACGAGCCAGCTTGGAGGAAGCGCGGTGCAGTCAATCTGAGAACGCGGCTTCATGCTCTCGGCCCCCAGCCGTGTCCAGCGGCATCGTGTGTTTCCAGTTTCCTGTTCCTTAAGCTGCTTTCTTCGGTTTCTTCGTGCCACCTGCCGCTTCGGGAGAGCTCAGCTGTGCACGTTACCCCGACATGTGTATATATCAAAGCCCTAAATACGCGCTTGCCGACTTCAGCTTTCTCACTAAGAACATATCCTGGGTTCAGTCAAGCCGGATACTACTGTTGAATTCTTCTTTTTGTACCTATTTTGCATGATCCCTTAAGATAATTATTTTATTTTTTTCAAATTTGAGAGACATT
The DNA here is from genome assembly GCF_000260355.1 of Condylura cristata. NCBI lineage: Eukaryota > Metazoa > Chordata > Mammalia > Eulipotyphla > Talpidae > Condylura > Condylura cristata. Next base: position 3,141,653 of record NW_004567110.1, on the reverse strand, counting down.
TGATGCCTACATGTATCTTCTGCCTCTAAAAATGTATGAAATATCTCTCAAATCCATTTTCCACTCATCCTGAATTTCAAAAAAAAATAAATTTCAGTTCATCCCCTGAATACCTAAATTCTAGAACTTTCTAACCTGTTTTGACTACCTGTTTTGACTATGTGGAGTTAAAAGAAAAAATAATACCAGTCCATAGATTAATGTGTTTGCTGCTGTATTGGATTGACCATCATTGTCGTGAGAGCTTTGTCTCCCTCTTTTACCTCTGCCTGTCGCTTCCTTTGATACCACACAATAAAAGCCTCGTGCTTAGCCATCTGGTTATGCTACAAGTCCTAACCTGAGCATATAGTTAGAGCTCAGATCAATGAAGAGAATGAATTAATGTGACTGAGAATAAGTCACAAGAGAGATAGAATAAAATATTGCAAGTATCTCAGATCATGAAGATAGTGTTTCGTGGAAGAATCTGTGATGGTATACAACACTTTCTAGAATTCAGTTAGCACAAGTCCTTTAAATTTCTATTAGATTTTGCAAAATAAGTGTCATTGACATCCACAAAAGGACGTTTATTTTTTTTTACAGGAACACTAAGAAGTTTTATTTCCCCATAACAAGCAACTCACTACTCCAAAGACACTGGTTTCACATTTGAAGCGCTCTCGTTGAAGATCATGGGGACAGCAGTCACAGTGGAATAGAGGCCGGGGCTCGCCCCGTGGGCCTCCGGGACAAGGGCAGCCACCCAGGGCAGAGATGCAGGTACCGAGAGGCAAGCAGCTTATGGGCATTTCCTGAGTCTCCACGGCTAGGCGTCCTGGGACCCTCTCTCCCGGGACTGTGTCCTGTGCCCGCCACCAAACTGTTTCGGCCACAGCCCAACACTGCGCTAACATGGCGGCACTCTGCCTTCCTCTCCTGTGCTTACAGGTCTTCGGTTCTTGAGGGCATTTAACCATTCAGAGCTTCCTGATCCTCTCTCAACCTTATCGCTGTCCTTTAGATGCACTTTTGTTCCTCAAAGTCTTTTCTAAAATGAAAAGCTCTGAATTGGATCCAAATGCTTTTGTGTCAAGATAAGAAGCTGACTTTTCTTCTTAAAGGTGATTGAGAGAGTTGGAAGCAGAGTACAATCTGCAGATTTGCATTGTACAAGGTCACTGGCAGGATACCAAGGAGAGTGACCTGGAGGGGATCCAGCAAGAAGAAAGGGACTGTCAGATGGGCAGATCAGTGATCAGTGTTAGCTAGAGATGCTGGCGACTCACAGGAGGGTCCTGGCAACGAGCATTTCTTTCTCTAGTAAATGGTCCTAACACACTCGCTGTAATGATCTGAGTCTACTTTCACCTTTTGATATTAATTAAGCTTTCATTGACTCTTGGTTTTCAAACTACGATATATCCAGATCTTTCATTTAATGCAAGCAAAGGGATTGATAACCCCAATCCACAAGGCAGCCAATGGAGGAAAGTTCCCAAGAAGATGGGGGTGGGGGATGGGGGGGCATGGCGGGGGTGGGTGATGGCCGATGGCTCTCATACAGTCTGTTAGTGTCGCCTGTCCCCCCGACCCCTTCTGTTATTCAACCCTGATTCTTTCCATCTTGTTTCTGGAAGGAGAGAATATCTGTTATCCTGAGAGGGAATATGTTCTTCTGGTCTCTGCAGCCCTGACTTGGTCACAGTAGTGACCAAATAGTGTTCTGAGTAGTGTTCTGCCGCTCACATAGCTCACCTGCCCCAGGCCAGAGAAGGGTGGAGCCCAAGTACCCTTCCTGCCATCATCCACTTCATGCCATTCAGCACAAACCTCCTCGGGAACCTGCCAACCCTCCCATGACCCCAAGCAAGTCAACAGGGTCTCTACCCTGCGAACACCCACCGACACGGGGAGGAGCCAAGGAGTCCCTCCAAGAGAGGAAGACCGCAGCTACTATAAGACCCCTGAGGCTGGGTAGAACTCAGCTCTCTTGATTAGCCAAGGCCCTCTCTGAAAGTGCCCACTGAGTCACGGTGGTGAAACTTCCCTTAGGATGATTTCATTCGAGTATGGAGTAGAGAATCACAGCAGAGGGGCTAAAAGAAAGCCCTGGGAAGCTGGCTGCAGGATTGAGATACTGGGGTGGAGGGGGGAACCAAAGGGGAGGAGCCAGGACCCCGGGTAAAGGGATAGGTGATTTGGCGGTGGGGGTGGGGTGGTGTCGGACCTCTGAGGAGCTGTGAGCCCATGCGCCTTGTCAAACACATGTTCTAAGACATTGTTCCCCCATAATGAGATAAAATCAAATAATAAAGTAAAATAAAGTGCCCCAGGAGGGCTGTCCGCAGTCCCCCAGCTTAGAAGCCTTCCTCCAGGAGGCCGAGGATCTGCTCCACCTTGGCAGACAACCCTTGTTCTGCCGGGACAGCCGCAGACTGATCGTGAGGAAGACAGCCGTGTACTCCTCAGCAGCTGGCTCCAAGTGGCCCCTAAATTAACAGCTTAAAGCAAACAGCCATCTGGGCCCTCCCTGGTGGCGCAGCGGGTTAAAGCGCAGCACTAAGAAACTGAAGCCACTTCCACATGAGTTCGATCCCCGCCTGCCCGGGAGATGACCACAGGGCGCGGCAGACCTCTCCTGACCCGCCCGCTGCTCCCCTCAGCAGTGTACTTCGTCGATCTGCCTGTTCTGCTCCCCGCTCTGTCTCTGCTGAAGCCTCCCACCTTCCACATCTCTGGCCTGTACCCCAGTTCTGTATGAATAATAAAAAAAAAAAAAGCAAACAGCCATCTTATCATCTCTCTGGGTGTGAAACTTAGGAGTGACTGAGCACGAACGGAAGGCAGGCTGGCCATCCGGTCACCCACTCTTTCACACATTGATCACAGAGACACCTGCCGCACTCTCAGGCCCCACAGCAGAGGGCAGGCGCACAGGCGGTTGTGACAGGTGAGTCCGATGGAAGGTCCATGGAGACCGAAACAAACTGGAAATTCCAAAAAGGTGGATGCTCGTAACCACAGAGAAGGCCTCACCTCGCCATTCTCACAGGTCCCCTGCACCTCACCCCCCCACCCTCCTCCCCCAGCTGCTAGGGCACCCTCAGGCTTCACTATGCTTAATCCCAGAAGAAGGGGAGCAGGGTGAGAGCAGGGTCCAGCGCCTTGATGAAGAGTTCCCCCACAGGCTGCGAAGCTCAGAATTATGTAAGAACAGGGACAGGTGTAAAGACACCAAACAGAAAAGGGGCAGGATTGCATCAGGGCTTAGCAGACCTGCTGGATAGGGAAGGAGCC